>NW_027422196.1:0-244281 GCF_037893015.1 Macrotis lagotis | reverse complement strand
AAGGCAAGGAAAGGGTAACGCATGCGAAAGCACGGTCAGGCGAGGCAAGGCTAAGGCACGACAACGCAAGGCTAGGCAATGCACGAAAATGCAAGGAAAGCTTAAAGTAAAGAAAGGCACGGTCAGGCGAGATAAGGCTAAGGCACGACAACGCAAGGCTAGGCAATGCAGGGAAGGCAAGCAAAGAGTAACGGAAGGTAAGCAAGGCAAGGAAAAGCAAGGAAAGGCAAGGGTAACGTAAGGAACGGCACGGCAAGGGGAAACAAGTCTAAGGCACGACAACGCACGCTAGGCAATGCACGGCAAGGCAAGTAAAGGGTAACGCATGGGAAAGCACGTTCCGGCGAGGCAAGGCTAAGGCACGACAACGCAAGGCTAGGCAATGCACGGAAGGCAAGCAAAGAGTAACGGAAGGTAAGGAAGGCAAGGGAAAGCAAGGAAAGGCAAGTGTAACGGAAGGAACCGCACGGCAAGGGGAAACAAGGCTAAGGCACGACAAAGCACGCTAGGCAATGCACGGCAAGGCAAGGAAAGGGTAACGCATGGGACAGCACGGTCAGGCGAGGCAAGGCTAAGGCATGACAACGCAAGGCTAGGCAATGCACGGAAAGCAAGCAAAGAGTAACGGAACGCAAGGAAGGCAAGGGAAAGCAAGGGAAGGCAAGCGTAACGGAAGGAACGGCACGGCAAGGGGTAACAAGGCTAAGGCACGACAACGCAGGGCTAGGCAATGCACGGCAAGGCAAGGAAAGCTTAAAGCAAAGGAAGGCACGGTCAGGCGAGATAAGGTTTAGGCACGACAACGCAAGGCTAGGCAATGGACGGAAAGCAAGCAAAGAGTAACGGAAGGTAAGGATGGCAAGGCAAAGCCAGGCAAGGCAAGTGTAACAAAAGGCACGGCACGGCAAGGGGAAACAAGGCTAAGGCACGACAACGCACGGCTAGGCAATGAAGGGAAGGCAAGGAAAGGGTAACGCAAGGCAAGGCACGGTGAGGCTAGGCAAGGCTAATGCACGAAAACGCAAGGCTAGGCAATGCACGACAATGCAAGGAAAGCTTAAAGCAAAGGAAGGCACGGTCAGGCGAGATAAGGCTAAGGCACGACAACGCAAGGCTACGCAATGCCCGGAAAGCAAGCAAAGAGTAACGGAACGCAAGGAAGGCAAGGGAATGCAACGGAAGGCAAGGGTAATGGAACGAATTGCACGCAAGGGAAAACAAGGCTAAGGCACGACAACGCACGCTAGGCAATGCACGGCAGGGCAAGAAAAGAGTAACGCAAGGAAAGGCACGGTGAGGCTAGGGAAGGCTAATGCACGAAAACGCAAAGCTAGGCAATGCACGACAATTCAAGGAAAGCTTAAAGTAAAGGAAGGCACGGTCAGGCGAGATAAGGCTAAGGCACGACAACGCAAGGCTAGGCAATGCAGGGAAGGCAAGGAAAGAGTAACGGAAGGTAAGCAAGGCAAGGAAAAGCAAGGAAAGGCAAGGGTAACGTAAGGAACGGCACGGCAAGGGGAAACAAGTCTAAGGCACGACAACGCACGCTAGGCAATGCACTGCAAGGCAAGTAAAGGGTAACGCATGGGAAAGCACGTTCCGGCGAGGCAAGGCTAAGGCACGACAACGCAAGGCTAGGCAATGCACGGAAGGCAAGCAAAGAGTAACGGAAGGTAAGGAAGGCAAGGGAAAGCAAGGAAAGGCAAGGGTAACGGAAGGAACGGCAGGGCAAGGGGTAACAAGGCTAAGGCACGACAACGCAAGGCTAGGCAATACACCGCAATGCAAGGAAAGGGTAAAGCAAGGGAAGGCACGGTCAGGTGAGGCAAGGCTAATGCACGACAACGCAAGGCTAGGCAGTGCACGGCAAGGCAAGGAAAGAGTAACGGAAGGAAAAGAAGGCAAGGCAAAGCCAGGCAATGCAAGTGTAACAAAAGGCACGGCACGGCAAGGGGAAACAAGGCTAAGGCACGACAACGCACGGCTAGGCAATGCAAGGGAAGGCAAGGAAAGGGTAACGCAAGGCAAGGCACGGTGAGGCTAGGCAAGGCTAATGCACGAAAACGCAAGGCTAGGCAATGCACGACAATGCAAGGAAAGCTTAAAGCAAAGGAAGGCACGGTCAGGCGAGATAAGGCTAAGGCACGACAACGCAAGGCTAGGCAATGCAGGGAAGGCAAGAAAAGAGTAAAGGAATGTAAGCAAGGCAAGGAAAAGCAAGGAAAGGCAAGGGTAACGGAAGGAACGGCACGGCAAGGGGAAACAAGTCTAAGGCATGACAACGCACGCTAGGCAATGCACGGCAAGGCAAGGAAAGGGTAACGCATGCGAAAGCACGGTCAGGCGAGGCAAGGCTAAGGCACGACAACGCAAGGCTAGGCAATGCACGACAATGCAAGGAAAGCTTAAAGTAAAGGAAGGCACGGTCAGGCGAGATAAGGCTAAGGCACGACAACGCAAGGCTAGGCAATGCAGGGAAGGCAAGCAAAGTGTAACGGAAGGTAAGCAAGGCAAGGAAAAGCAAGGAAAGGCAAGGGTAACGTAAGGAACGGCACGGCAAGGGGAAACAAGTCTAAGGCATGACAACGCACGCTAGGCAATGCACGGCAAGGCAAGGAAAGGGTAACGCATGGGAAAGCACGGTCAGGCGAGGCAAGGCTAAGGCATGACAACGCAAGGCTAGGCAATGCACGGAAAGCAAGCAAAGAGTAACGGAACGCAAGGAAGGCAAGGGACAGCAAGGGAAGGCAAGCGTAACGGAAGGAACGGCACGGCAAGGGGTAACAAGGCTAAGGCACGACAACGCAGGGCTAGGCAATGCACGGCAAGGCAAGGAAAGCTTAAAGCAAAGGAAGGCACGGTCAGGCGAGATAAGGCTAAGGTACGAGAACGCAAGGCTAGGCAATGGACGGAAGGCAAGCAAAGAGTAACGGAAGGTAAGGAAGGCAAGGGAAAGCAAGGAAACGAAAGTGTAACGGAAGGAACCGCACGGCAAGGGGAAACACGGCTAAGGCACGACAACGCACGCTAGGCAATGAACGGCAAGGCAAGGAAAGGGTAACGCATGGGAAAGCACGGTCAGGCGAGGCAAGGCTAAGGCATGACAACGCAAGGCTAGGCAATGCACTGAAAGCAAGCAAAGAGTAACGGAACGCAAGGAAGGCAAGGGAAAGCAGCGGAAGGCAAGGGTAACGGAAGGAACGGCAGGGCAAGGGGTAACAAGGCTAAGGCACGACAACGCAAGGCTAGGCAATACACCGCAAGGCAAGGAAAGGGTAACGCAAGGGAAGGCACGGTCAGGTGAGGCAAGGCTAATGCACGACAACGCAAGGCTAGGCAGTGCACGGCAAGGCAAGGAAAGAGTAACGGAAGGAAAGGAAGGCAAGGCAAAGCCAGGCAAGGCAAGTGTAACAAAAGGCACGGCACGGCAAGGGATAACAAGGCTAAGGCACGACAACGCACGGCTAGGCAATGCAAGGGAAGGCAAGGAAAGGGTAACGCAAGGCAAGGCACGGTGAGCTTAGGCAAGGCTAATGCACGAAAACGCAAGGCTAGGCAATGCACGACAATGCAAGGAAAGCTTAAAGCAAAGGAAGGCACGGTCAGGCGAGATAAGGCTAAGGCACGACAACGCAAGGCTAGGCAATGCAGGGAAGGCAAGGAAAGAGTAAAGGAATGTAAGCAAGGCAAGGAAAAGCAAAGAAAGGCAAGGGTAACGGAAGGAACGGCACGGCAAGGGGAAACAAGTCTAAGGCATGACAACGCACGATAGGCAATGCACGGCAAGGCAAAGAAAGGGTAACGCATGCGAAAGTACGGTCAGGCGAGGCAAGGCTAAGGCACGACAACGCAAGGCTAGGCAATGCACGACAATGCAAGGAAAGCTTAAAGAAAAGGAAGGCACGGTCAGGCGAGATAAGGCTAAGGCACGACAACGCAAGGCTAGGCAATGCAGGGAAGGCAAGCAAAGAGTAACGGAAGGTAAGCAAGGCAAGGAAAAGCAAGGAAAGGCAAGGGTAACGTAAGGAACGGCACGGCAAGGGGAAACAAGTCTAAGGCACGACAACGCACGCTAGGCAATGCACGGCAAGGCAAGTAAAGGGTAACGCATGGGAAAGCAAGTTCCGGCGAGGCAAGGCTAAGGCACGACAACGCAAGGCTAGGCAATGCACGGAAGGCAAGCAAAGAGTAACGGAAGGTAAGGAAGGCAAGGGAAAGCAAGGAAAGGCAAGTGTAACGGAAGGAACCGCACGGCAAGGGGAAACAAGGCTAAGGCACGACAAAGCACGCTAGGCAATGCACGGCAAGGCAAGGAAAGGGTAACGCATGGGACAGCACGGTCAGGCGAGGCAAGGCTAAGGCATGACAACGCAAGGCTAGGCAATGCACGGAAAGCAAGCAAAGAGTAACGGAACGCAAGGAAGGCAAGGGAAAGCAAGGGAAGGCAAGCGTAACGGAAGGAACGGTACGGCAAGGGGTAACAAGGCTAAGGCACGACAACGCAGGGCTAGGCAATGCACGGCAAGGCAAGGAAAGCTTAAAGCAAAGGAAGGCACGGTCAGGCGAGATAAGGCTAAGGCACGACAACGCAAGGCTAGGCAATGGACGGAAGGCAAGCAAAGAGTAACGGAAGGTAAGGAAGGCAAGGGAAAGCAAGGAAAGGAAAGTGTAACGGAAGGAACCGCACGGCAAGAGGAAACAAGGCTAAGGCACGACAACGCACGCTAGGCAATGTACGGCAAGGCAAGGAAAGGGTAACGCATGGGAAAGCACGGTCAGGCGAGGCAAAGCTAAGGCACGACAACGCAAGTCTAGGCAATGCACGGAAGGCAAGCAAAGAGTAACGGAAGATAAGGAAGGCAAGGGAAAGCAAGGACAGGCAAGTGTAACGGAAGGAACGGCACGGCAAGGGAAAACAAGGCTAAGGCACGACAACGCACGCTAGGCAATGCACGGCAGTGCAAGAAAAGGGTAACGCATGGGAAAGCACAGTCAGGCGAGGCAAGGCTAAGGCATGACAACGCAAGGCTACGCAATGCACGGAAAGCAAGCAAAGAGTAACGGAAAGCAAGGAAGGCAAGGGAATGCAACGGAAGGCAAGGGTAACGGAAGGAATTGCACGCAAGGGGTAACAAGGCTAAGGCACGACAACGCAGGGCTAGGCAATGCACGGCAAGGCAAGGAAAGGGTAACGCAACGGAAGGCACGGTCAGGTGAGGCAAGGATAAGGCACGACAACACAAGGCTAGGCAATGCCCGGAAGGCAAGCAAAGAGTAACGGAAGGTAAGGAAGGCAAGGGAAAGCCAGGCAAGGCAAGTGTAACAAAAGCCACGGCACCGCAAGGGGAAACAAGGCTAAGGCACGACAACTCACGGCTAGGCAATGCACGGCAAGGCAAGGAAAGAGTAACGCAAGGAAAGGCACGGTGAGGCTAGGGAAGGCTAATGCACGAAAACGCAAAGCTAGGCAATGCACGACAATGCAAGGAAAGCTTAAAGCAAAGGAAGGCACGGTCAGGCGAGATAAGGCTAAGGCACGACAACGCAAGGCTAGGCAATGCAGGGAAGGCAAGCAAAGAGTAACGGAAGGTAAGCAAGTCAAGGAAAAGCAAGGAAAGTCAAGGGTAACGTAAGGAACGGCACGGCAAGGGGAAACAAGTCTAAGGCACGACAACGCACGCTAGGCAATGCACTGCAAGGCAAGTAAAGGGTAACGCATGGGAAAGCACGTTCCGGCGAGGCAAGGCTAAGGCACGACAACGCAAGGCTAGGCAATGCACGGAAGGCAAGCAAAGAGTAACGGAAGGTAAGGAAGGCAAGGGAAAGCAAGGAAAGGCAAGTGTAACGGAAGGAACCGCACGGCAAGGGGAAACAAGGCTAAGGCACGACAACGCACGCTAGGCAATGCACGGCAAGGCAAGGAAAGGGTAACGCATGGGAAAGCACGGTCAGGCGAGGCAAGGCTAAGGCATGACAACGCAAGGCTAGGCAATGCACGGAAAGCAAGCAAAGAGTAACGGAACGCAAGGAAGGCAAGGGAAAGCAAGGGAAGGCAAGCGTAACGGAAGGAACGGCACGGCAAGGGGTAACAAGGCTAAGGCACGACAACGCAGGGCTAGGCAATGCACGGCAAGGCAAGGAAAGCTTAAAGCAAAGGAAGGCACGGTCAGGCGAGATAAGGCTAAGGCACGACAACGCAAGGCTAGGCAATGGACGGAAGGCAAGCAAAGAGTAACGGAAGGTAAGGAAGGCAAGGGAAAGCAAGGAAAGGCAAGTGTAACGGAAGGAACGGCACGGCAAGGGGAAACAAGGCTAAGGCACGACAACGCACGCTAGGCAATGCACGGCAAGGCAAGGAAAGGGTAACGCAATGCAAGGAAAGCACGGTCAGGCGAGGCAAGGCTAAGGCACGACAACGCAAGGCTAGGCAATGCACGGAAAGCAAGCAAAGAGTAACGGAACGCAAGGAAGCCAAGGGAAAGCAACGGAAGGCAAGGGTAACGGAAGGAATTGCACGGCAAGGGGTAACAAGCCTAAGGCACGACAACGCAGGGCTAGGCAATGCACGGCAAGGCAAGGAAAGGGTAACGCAAGGGAAGGCACGGTCAGGTGAGGCAAGGATAAGGCACGACAACGCATGGCTAGGCAATGCCCGGAAGGCAAGCAAAGAGTAACGGAAGGTAAGGAAGGCAAGGGAAAGCCAGGCAAGGCAAGTGTAACAAAAGGCACGGCACCGCAAGGGGAAACAAGGCTAAGGCACGACAAAGCACGCTAGGCAATGCACGGCAAGGCAAGGAAAGGGTAACGCATGGGACAGCACGGTCAAGCGAGGCAAGGCTAAGGCACGACAACGCAAGGCTAGGCAATGCACGACAATGCAAGGAAAGCTTAAAGTAAAGGAAGGCACGGTCAGGCGAGATAAGGCTAAGGCACGACAACGCAAGGCTAGGCAATGCAGGGAAGGCAAGCAAAGAGTAACGGAAGGTAAGCAAGGCAAGGAAAAGCAAGGAAAGGCAAGGGTAACGTAAGGAACGGCACGGCAAGGGGAAACAAGTCTAAGGCACGACAACGCACGCTAGGCAATGCACGGCAAGGCAAGTAAAGGGTAACGCATGGGAAAGCACGTTCCGGCGAGGCAAGGCTAAGGCACGACAACGCAAGGCTAGGCAATGCACGGAAGGCAAGCAAAGAGTAACGGAAGGTAAGGAAGGCAAGGGAAAGCAAGGAAAGGCAAGTGTAACGGAAGGAACCGCACGGCAAGGGGAAACAAGGCTAAGGCACGACAAAGCACGCTAGGCAATGCACGGCAAGGCAAGGAAAGGGTAACGCATGGGACAGCACGGTCAAGCGAGGCAAGCCTAAGGCATGACAACGCAAGGCTAGGCAATGCACGGAAAGCAAGCAAAGAGTAACGGAATGCAAGGAAGGCAAGGGAAAGCAAGGGAAGGCAAGCGTAACGGAAGGAACGGCACGGCAAGGGGTAACAAGGCTAAGGCACGACAACGCAGGGCTAAGCAATGCACGGCAAGGCAAGGAAAGCTTAAAGCAAAGGAAGGCACTGTCAGGCGAGATAAGGCTAAGGCACGACAACGCAAGGCTAGGCAATGGACGGAAGGCAAGCAAAGAGTAACAGAAGGTAAGGAAGGCAAGGCAAAGCCAGGCAAGGCAAGTGTAACAAAAGGCACGGCACGGCAAGGGGAAACAAGGCTAAGGCACGACAACGCACGGCTAGGCAATGCAAGGGAAGGCAAGGAAAGGGTAACGCAAGGCAAGGCACGGTGAGGCTAGGCAAGGCTAATGCACGAAAACGCAAGGCTAGGCAATGCACGACAATGCAAGGAAAGCTTAAAGCAAAGGAAGGCACGGTCAGGCGAGATAAGGCTAAGGCACGACAACACAAGGCTACGCAATGCCCGGAAAGCAAGCAAAGAGTAACGGAACGCAAGGAAGGCAAGGGAATGCAACGAAAGGCAAGGGTAACGGAAGGAACGGCACGGCAAGGGGAAACAAGGCTAAGGCACGACAACGCACGGCTAGGCAATGCACGGCAAGGCAAGGAAAGGGTAACGCAAGGAAAGGCACGGTGAGGCTAGGCAAGGCTAATGCACGAAAACGCAAGGCTAGGCAATGCACGACAATGCAAGGAAAGCTTAAAGCAAAGGAAGGCACGGTCAGGCGAGATAAGGCTAAGGCACGACAACGCAAGGCTAGGCAATGCAGGGAAGGCAAGCAAAGAGTAACGGAAGGTAAGCAAGGCAAGGAAAAGCAAGGAAAGGCAAGGGTAACGTAAGGAACGGCACGGCAAGGGGAAACAAGTCTAAGGCACGACAACGCACGCTAGGCAATGCACGGCAAGGCAAGTAAAGGGTAACGCATGGGAAAGCAAGTTCCGGCGAGGCAAGGCTAAGGCACGACAACGCAAGGCTAGGCAATGCACGGAAGGCAAGCAAAGAGTAACGGAAGGTAAGGAAGGCAAGGGAAAGCAAGGAAAGGCAAGTGTAACGGAAGGAACCGCACGGCAAGGGGAAACAAGGCTAAGGCAGGACAACGCACGCTAGGCAATGCACGGCAAGGCAAGGAAAGCTTAAAGCAAAGGAAGGCACGGTCAGGCGAGATAAGGCTAAGGTACGAGAACGCAAGGCTAGGCAATGGACAGAAGGCAAGCAAAGAGTAACGGAAGGTAAGGAAGGCAAGGGAAAGCAAGGAAACGAAAGTGTAACGGAAGGAACCGCACGGCGAGGGGAAACAAGGCTAAGGCACGACAACGCACGCTAGGCAATGCACGGCAAGGCAAGGAAAGGGTAACTCATGGGAAAGCACGGTCAGGCGAGGCAAGGCTAAGGCATGACAACGCAAGGCTAGGCAATGCACGGAAAGCAAGCAAAGAGTAACGGAACGCAAGGAAGGCAAGGGAAAGCAACGGAAGGCAAGGGTAACGGAAGGAACGGCAGGGCAAGGGGTAACAAGGCTAAGGCACGACAACTCACGGCTAGGCAATGCACGGCAAGGCAAGGAAAGAGTAACGCAAGGAAAGGCACGGTGAGGCTAGGGAAGGCTAATGCACGAAAACGCAAAGCTAGGCAATGCACGACAATGCAAGGAAAGCTTAAAGCAAAGGAAGGCACGGTCAGGCGAGATAAGGCTAAGGCACGACAACGCAAGGCTAGGCAATGCAGGGAAGGCAAGCAAAGAGTAACGGAAGGTAAGCAAGTCAAGGAAAAGCAAGGAAAGTCAAGGGTAACGTAAGGAACGGCACGGCAAGGGGAAACAAGTCTAAGGCACGACAACGCACGCTAGGCAATGCACTGCAAGGCAAGTAAAGGGTAACGCATGGGAAAGCACGTTCCGGCGAGGCAAGGCTAAGGCACGACAACGCAAGGCTAGGCAATGCACGGAAGGCAAGCAAAGAGTAACGGAAGGTAAGGAAGGCAAGGGAAAGCAAGGAAAGGCAAGTGTAACGGAAGGAACCGCACGGCAAGGGGAAACAAGGCTAAGGCAGGACAACGCACGCTAGGCAATGCACGGCAAGGCAAGGAAATGGTAACGCATGGGACAGCACGGTCAGGCGAGGCAAGGCTAAGGCATGACAACGCAAGGCTAGGCAATGCACGGAAAGCAAGCAAAGAGTAACGGAACGCAAGGAAGGCAAGGGAAAGCAAGGGAAGGCAAGCGTAACGGAAGGAACGGCACGGCAAGGGGTAACAAGGCTAAGGCACGACAACGCAGGGCTAGGCAATGCACGGCAAGGCAAGGAAAGCTTAAAGCAAAGGAAGGCACGGTCAGGCGAGATAAGGCTAAGGTACGAGAACGCAAGGCTAGGCAATGGACGGAAGGCAAGCAAAGAGTAACGGAAGGTAAGGAAGTCAAGGGAAAGCAAGGAAACGAAAGTGTAACGGAAGGAACCGCCCCGCAAGGGGAAACAAGGCTAAGGCACGACAACGCACGCTAGGCAATGCACGGCAAGGCAAGGAAAGGGTAACGCATGGGAAAGCACGGTCAGGCGAGGCAAGGCTAAGGCATGACAACGCAAGGCTAGGCAATGCACGGAAAGCAAGCAAAGAGTAACGGAACGCAAGGAAGCCAAGGGAAAGCAACGGAAGGCAAGGGTAACGGAAGGAATTGCACGGCAATGGGTAACAAGCCTAAGGCACGACAACGCAGGGCTAGGCAATGCACGGCAAGGCAAGGAAAGGGTAACGCAAGGGAAGGCACGGTCAGGTGAGGCAAGGATAAGGCACGACAACGCATGGCTAGGCAATGCCCGGAAGGCAAGCAAAGAGTAACGGAAGGTAAGGAAGGCAAGGGAAAGCCAGGCAAGGCAAGTGTAACAAAAGGCACGGCACCGCAAGGGGAAACAAGGCTAAGGCACGACAACGCACGGCTAGGCAATGCATGGTAAGGCAAGGAAAGGGTAACGCAAGGCAAGGCACGGTGAGGCTAGGCAAGGCTAATGCACGAAAACGCAAGGCTAGGCAGTGCACGACAATGCAAGGAAAGCTTAAAGCAAAGGAAGGCATGGTCAGGCGAGATAAGGCTAAGGCACGACAACGAAAGGCTAGGCAATGTAGGGAAGGTAAGCAAAGAGTAACGGAAGGTAAGGAAGGCAAGGGAAAGCAAGGAAAGGCAAGGGTAACGGAAGGAACGGCAGGGCAAGGGGTAACAAGGCTAAGGCACGACAACGCAGGGCTAGGCAATGCACCGCAATGCAAGGAAAGGGTAACGCAAGGGAAGGCACGGTCAGGTGAGGCAAGGCTAATGCACGACAACGCAAGGCTAGGCAGTGCACGGCAAGGCAAAGAAAGAGTAACGGAAGGAAAGGAAGGCAAGGCAAAGCCAGGCAAGGCAAGTGTAACAAAAGACACGGCACGGCAAGGATAAACAAGGCTAAGGCACGAGAACGCACGGCTAGGCAATGCACGGCAAGGCAAGAAAAGGGTACGCAAGGGAAGGCACGGTCAGGCGAGGTAAGGCTAAGGCACGACAACGCAAAGCTAGGCAATGAACGGAAGGGAAGCAAAGACTAACGGAAGGCTTCGAAGGCAAGGGAAAGCAAGGCAAGGCAAGGGTAACGGAAGTAACGGCACGGCAAGGGGAAACAAGGCTAAGGCACGACAACGCACGCTAGGCAATGCACGGCAAGGCAAAGAAAGGGTAACGCATGGGAAAGCACGGTCAGGCGAGGCAAGGCTAAGGCATGACAACGCACGGCTAGGCAATGCAAGGGAAGGCAAGGAAAGGGTAACGCAAGGCAAGGCACGGTGAGCTTAGGCAAGGCTAATGCACGAAAACGCAAGGCTTGGCAATGCACGACAATGCAAGGAAAGCTTAAAGCAAAGGAAGGCACGGTTAGGCGAGATAAGGCTAAGGCACGACAACGCAAGGCTAGGCATTGCAGGGAAGGCAAGCAAAGAGTAAAGGAAGGTAAGCAAGGCAAGGAAAAGCAAGGAAAGGCAAGTGTAACGGAAGGAACCGCACGGCAAGGGGAAACAAGGCTATGGCACGACAACGCACGCTAGGCAATGCACGGCAAGGCAAGGAAAGGGTAACGCATGGGAAAGCACGGTCAGGCGAGGCAAGGCTAAGGCATGACAACGCAAGGCTAGGCAATGCACGGAAAGCAAGCAAAGAGTAACGGAACGCAAGGAAGGCAAGGGAAAGCAAGGGAAGGCAAGCGTAACGGAAGGAACGGCACGGCAAGGGGTAACAAGGCTAAGGCACGACAACGCACGGCTAGGCAATGCAGGAAAGGCAAGCAAAGAGTAAAGGAATGTAAGCAAGGCAAGGAAAAGCAAGGAAAGGCAAGGGTAACGGAAGGAACGGCACGGCAAGGGGAAACAAGTCTAAGGCATGACAACGCACGCTAGGCAATGCACGGCAAGGCAAGGAAAGGGTAACGCATGCGAAAGCACGGTCAGGCGAGGCAAGGCTAAGGCACGACAACGGAAGGCTAGCCAATGCACGACAATGCAAGGAAAGCTTAAAGAAAAGGAAGGCACGGTCAGGCGAGATAAGGCTAAGGTACGAGAACGCAAGGCTAGGCAATGCACGGAAAGCAAGCAAAGAGTAACGGAACGCAAGGAAGGCAAGGGAAAGCAAAGGAAGGCAAGGGTAACGGAAGGAATTGCACGGCAAGGGGTAACAAGGCTAAGGCACGACATCGCCGGGCTAGGCAATGCACGGCAAGGCAAGGAAAGGGTAACGCAAGGGAAGGCACGGTCAGGTGAGGCAACGATAAGGCACGACAACGCAAGGTTAGGCAATGCACGGCAAGGCAAGGAAAGAGTAACGGAAGGAAAGGAAGGCAAGGCAAAGCCAGGCAAGGCAAGTGTAACAAAAGGAGCGCCACGGCAAGGGGAAACAAGGCTAAGGCACGACAACGCAAGGCTAGGCAATGCACGACAATGCAAGGAAAGCTTAAAGCAAAGGAAGGCACGGTCCGGCGAGATAAGCCTAAGGCACGACAACGCAAGGCTAGGCAATGCAGGGAAGGCAAGCAAAGAGTAACGGAAGGTAAGCAAGGCAAGGAAAAGCAAGGAAAGGCAAGGGTAACGTAAGGAACGGCACGGCAAGGGGAAACAAGTCTAAGGCACGACAACGCACGCTAGGCAATGCACGGCAAGGCAAGTAAAGGGTAACGCATGGGAAAGCACGTTCCGGCGAGGCAAGGCTAAGGCACGACAACGCAAGGCTAGGCAATGCACGGAAGGCAAGCAAAGAGAAACGGAAGGTAAGGAAGGCAAGGGAAAGCAAGGAAAGGCAAGTATAACGGAAGGAACCGCACGGCAAGAGGAAACAAGGCTAAGGCACGACAACGCACGCTACGCAATGCACGGCAAGGCAAGGAAAGGGTAACGCATGGGAAAGCACGGTCAGGCGAGGCAAGGCTAAGGCATGACAACGCAAGGCTACGCAATGCACGGGAAGCAAGCAAAGAGTAACGGAACGCAAGGAAGGCAAGGGAATGCAACGGAAGGCAAGGGTAACGGAAGGAACTGCACGGCAAGGGGTAACAAGGCTAAGGCACGACAACGCAGGGCTAGGCAATGCACCGCAAGGCAAGGAAAGGGTAACGCAAGGGAAGGCACGGTCAGGTGAGGCAAGGCTAAGGCATGAGAACGCAAGGCTAGGCAGTGCACGGCAAGGCAAGGAAAGAGTAACGGAAGGAAAGGAAGGCAAGGCAAAGTCAGGCAAGGCAAGTGTAACAAAAGGCACGGCACGGCAAGGGGAAACAAGGCTAAGGCACGACAACGCACGGCTAGGCAATGCAAGGGAAGGCAAGGAAAGGGTAACGCAAGGCAAGGCACGGTGAGCTTAGGCAAGGCTAATGCACGAAAACGCAAGGCTTGGCAATGCACGACAATGCAAGGAAAGCTTAAAGCAAAGGAAGGCACGGATAGGCGAGATAAGGTTAAGGCACGACAACGCAGGGCTAGGCAATGCAGGGAAGGCAAGCAAAGAGTAAAGGAATGTTCTAAGGCATACACGACAATGCAAGGAAAGCTTAAAGTAAAGGAAGGCACGGTCAGGCGAGATAAGGCTAAGGCACGACAACGCAAGGCTAGGCAATGCAGGGAAGGGAAGCAAAGAGTAACGGAAGGTAAGCAAGGCAAGGAAAAGCAAGGAAAGGCAAGGGTAACGTAAGGAACGGCACGGCAAGGGGAAACAAGTCTAAGGCACGACAACGCACGCTAGGCAATGCACGGCAAGGCAAGTAAAGGGTAACGCATGGGAAAGCACGTTCCGGCGAGGCAAGGCTAAGGCACGACAACGCAAGGCTAGGCAATGCACGGAAGGCAAGCAAAGAGTAACGGAAGGTAAGGAAGGCAAGGGAAAGCAAGGAAAGGCAAGTGTAACGGAAGGAACCGCACGGCAAGGGGAAACAAGGCTAAGGCACGACAAAGCACGCTAGGCAATGCACGGCAAGGCAAGGAAAGGGTAACGCATGGGACAGCACGGTCAAGCGAGGCAAGCCTAAGGCATGACAACGCAAGGCTAGGCAATGCACGGAAAGCAAGCAAAGAGTAACGGAACGCAAGGAAGGCAAGGGAAAGCAAGGGAAGGCAAGCGTAACGGAAGGAACGGCACGGCAAGGGGTAACAAGGCTAAGGCACGACAACGCAGGGCTAAGCAATGCACGGCAAGGCAAGGAAAGCTTAAAGCAAAGGAAGGCACTGTCAGGCGAGATAAGGCTAAGGCACGACAACGCAAGGCTAGGCAATGGACGGAAGGCAAGCAAAGAGTAACAGAAGGTAAGGAAGGCAAGGCAAAGCCAGGCAAGGCAAGTGTAACAAAAGGCACGGCACGGCAAGGGGAAACAAGGCTAAGGCACGACAACGCACGGCTAGGCAATGAAGGGAAGGCAAGGAAAGGGTAACGCAAGGCAAGGCACGGTGAGGCTAGGCAAGGCTAATGCACGAAAACGCAAGGCTAGGCAATGCACGACAATGCAAGGAAAGCTTAAAGCAAAGGAAGGCACGGTCAGGCGAGATAAGGCTAAGGCACGACAACGCAAGTCTACGCAATGCCCGGAAAGCAAGCAAAGAGTAACGGAACGCAAGGAAGGCAAGGGAATGCAACGGAAGGCAAGGGTAACGGAAGGAATTGCACGCAAGGGGAAACAAGGCTAAGGCACGACAACGCACGGCTAGGCAATGCACGGCAAGGCAAGGAAAGAGTAACGCAAGGAAAGGCACGGTGAGGCTAGGGAAGGCTAATGCACGAAAACGCAAAGCTAGGCAATGCACGACAATTCAAGGAAAGCTTAAAGCAAAGGAAGGCACGGTCAGGCGAGATAAGGCTAAGGCACGACAACGCAAGGCTAGGCAATGCAGGGAAGGCAAGGAAAGAGTAACGGAAGGTAAGCAAGTCAAGGAAAAGCAAGGAAAGGCAAGGGTAACGTAAGGGACGGCACGGCAATGGGAAACAAGTCTAAGGCACGACAACGCACGCTAGGCAATGCACTGCAAGGCAAGTAAAGGGTAACGCATGGGAAAGCACGTTCCGGCGAGGCAAGGCTAAGGCACGACAACGCAAGGCTAGGCAATGCAAGGAAGGCAAGCAAAGAGTAACGGAAGGTAAGGAAGGCAAGGGAAAGCAAGGAAAGGCAAGTGTAACGGAAGGAACCGCACGGCAAGGGGAAACAAGGCTAAGGCAGGACAACGCACGCTAGGCAATGCACGGCAAGGCAAGGAAAGCTTAAAGCAAAGGAAGGCACGGTCAGGCGAGATAAGGCTAAGGTACGAGAACGCAAGGCTAGGCAATGGACAGAAGGCAAGCAAAGAGTAACGGAAGGTAAGGAAGGCAAGGGAAAGCAAGGAAACGAAAGTGTAACGGAAGGAACCGCACGGCAAGGGGAAACAAGGCTAAGGCACGACAACGCACGCTAGGCAATGCACGGCAAGGCAAGGAAAGGGTAACTCATGGGAAAGCACGGTCAGGCGAGGCAAGGCTAAGGCATGACAACGCAAGGCTAGGCAATGCACGGAAAGCAAGCAAAGAGTAACGGAATGCAAGGAAGGCAAGGGAAAGCAACGGAAGGCAAGGGTAACGGAAGGAACGGCAGGGCAAGGGGTAACAAGGCTAAGGCACGACAACGCAAGGCTAGGCAATACACCGCAAGGCAAGGAAAGGGTAACGCAAGGGAAGGCACGGTCAGGTGAGGCAAGGCTAATGCACGACAACGCAAGGCTAGGCAGTGCACGGCAAGGCAAGGAAAGAGTAACGGAAGGAAAGGAAGGCAAGGCAAAGCCAGGCAAGGCAAGTGTAACAAAAGGCACGGCACGGCAAGGGGAAACAAGGCTAAGGCACGACAACGCACGGCTAGGCAATGCAAGGGAAGGCAAGGAAAGGGTAACGCAAGGCAAGGCACGGTGAGCTTAGGCAAGGCTAATGCACGAAAACGCAAGGCTTGGCAATGCACGACAATGCAAGGAAAGCTTAAA
This sequence comes from Macrotis lagotis, assembly GCF_037893015.1. Classification (NCBI taxonomy): domain Eukaryota; kingdom Metazoa; phylum Chordata; class Mammalia; order Peramelemorphia; family Peramelidae; genus Macrotis; species Macrotis lagotis. Next base: position 228,340 of record NW_027422196.1, on the reverse strand, counting down.
GCAAAGGAAGGCACGGTTAGGCGAGATAAGGCTAAGGCACGACAACGCAAGGCTAGGCATTGCAGGGAAGGCAAGCAAAGAGTAACGGAAGGTAAGCAAGGCAAGGAAAAGCAAGGAAAGGCAAGTGTAACGGAAGGAACCGCACGGCAAGGGGAAACAAGGCTATGGCACGACAACGCACGCTAGGCAATGCACGGCAAGGCAAGGAAAGGGTAACGCATGGGAAAGCACGGTCAGGCGAGGCAAGGCTAAGGCATGACAACGCAAGGCTAGGCAATGCACGGAAAGCAAGCAAAGAGTAACGGAACGCAAGGAAGGCAAGGGAATGCAAGGGAAGGCAATCGTAACGGAAGGAAAGGCACGGCAAGGGGTAACAAGGCTAAGGCACGACAACGCAGGGCTAGGCAATGCAGGGAAGGCAAGCAAAGAGTAAAGGAATGTAAGCAAGGCAAGGAAAAGCAAGGAAAGGCAAGGGTAACGGAAGGAACGGCACGGCAAGGGGAAACAAGTCTAAGGTATGACAACGCACGCTAGGCAATGCACGGCAAGGCAAGGAAAGGGTAACGCATGCGAAAGCACGGTCAGGCGAGGCAAGGCTAAGGCACGACAACGCAAGGCTAGGCAATGCACGGAAGGCAAGCAAAGAGTAACGGAAGGTAAGGAAGGGAAGGGAAAGCAAGGAAAGGCAAGTGTAACGGAAGGAAACGAACGGCAAGGGGAAACAAGGCTAAGGCACGACAAAGCACGCTAGGCAACGCACGGCAAGTCAAGGAAAGGGTAACGCATGGGACAGCACGGTCAGGCGAGGCAAGGCTAAGGCATGACAACGCAAGGCTAGGCAATGCACGGAAAGCAAGCAAAGAGTAACGGAACGCAAGGAAGGCAAGGGAAAGCAAGGGAAGGCAAGCGTAACGGAAGGAACGGCACGGCAAGGGGTAACAAGGCTAAGGCACGACAACGCAGGGCTAGGCAATGCACGGCAAGGCAAGGAAAGCTTAAAGCAAAGGAAGGCACGGTCAGGCGAGATAAGGTTAAGGCACGACAACGCAAGGCTAGGCAATGGACGGAAGGCAAGCAAAGAGTAACGGAAGGTAAGGAAGGCAAGGCAAAGCCAGGCAAGGCAAGTGTAACAAAAGGCACGGCACGGCAAGGGGAAACAAGGCTAAGGCACGACCACGCACGGCTAGGCAATGAAGGGAAGGCAAGGAAAGGGTAACGCAAGGCAAGGCACGGTGAGGCTAGTCAAGGCTAATGCACGAAAACGCAAGGCTAGGCAATGCACGACAATGCAAGGAAAGCTTAAAGCAAAGGAAGGCACGGTCAGGCGAGATAAGGCTAAGGCACGACAACGCAAGGCTAGGCAATGCACGGAAGGCAAGCAAAGAGTAACGGAAGGTAAGGAAGGCAAGGGAAAGCAAGGAAAGGCAAGTGTAACGGAAGGAACGGCACGGCAAGGGGAAACAAGGCTAAGGCACGACAAAGCACGCTAGGCAATGCACGGCAAGGCAAGGAAAGGGTAACGCATGGGAAAGCACGGTCAGGCGAGGCAAGGCTAAGGCACGACAACGCAAGGCTAGGCAATGCACGGAAAGGCAAGCAAAGAGTAACGGAAGGCAAGGAAGGCAAGGGAAAGCAAGGGAAGGCAAGCGTAACGGAAGGAACGGCACGGCAAGGGGTAAACAAGGCTAAGGCACGACAACGCACGGCTAGGCAATGCACGGCAAGGCAAGGAAAGGGTAAAGCAAAGGAAGGCACGGTCAGGCGAGGTAAGGCTAAGGCACGACAACGCAAGGCTAGGCAATGTACGGAAGGCAAGCAAAGAGTAACGGAAGGTAAGGAAGGCAAGGGAAAGCAAGGAAAGAAAGTGTAACGGAAGGAACCGCACGGCAAGGGGAAACAAGGCTAAGGCACGACAACGCACGCTAGGCAATGCACGGCAAGGCAAGGAAAGGGTAACGCATGGGAAAGCACGGTCAGGCGAGGCAAGGCTAAGGCATGACAACGCAAGGCTAGGCAATGCACGGAAAGCAAGCAAAGAGTAACGGAACGCAAGGAAGGCAAGGGAAAGCAAGGAAGGCAAGGGTAACGGAAGGAACGCACGGCAAGGGGTAACAAGGCTAAGGCACGACAACGCAGGCTAGGCAATGCACGGCAAGGAAAGGAAAGGGTAACGCAAGGGAAGGCACGGTCAGGTGAGGCAAGGCTAAGGCACGACAACGCAAGGCTAGGCAATGCACGGCAAGGCAAGGAAAGAGTAACGGAAGGAAAGGAAGGCAAGGCAAAGCCAGGCAAGGCAAGTGTAACAAAAGGCACGGCACGGCAAGGGGAAACAAGGCTAAGGCACGACAACGCACGGCTAGGCAATGCAAGGGAAGGCAAGGAAAGGGTAACGCAAGGCAAGGCACGGTGAGGCTAGGCAAGGCTAATGCACGAAAACGCAAGGCTAGGCAATGCACGACAATGCAAGGAAAGCTTAAAGCAAAGGAAGGCACGGTCAGGCGAGATAAGGCTAAGGCACGACAACGCAAGGCTAGGCAAAGCAAGGAAGGCAAGAAAAGAGTAAAGGAATGTAAGCAAGGCAAGGAAAAGCAAGGAAAGGCAAGGGTAACGGAAGGAACGGCACGGCAAGGGGAAACAAGTCTAAGGCATGACAACGCACGCTAGGCAATGCACGGCAAGGCAAGGAAAGGGTAACGCATGCGAAAGCACGGTCAGGCGAGGCAAGGCTAAGGCACGACAACGCAAGGCTAGGCAATGCACGACAATGCAAGGAAAGCTTAAAGTAAAGGAAGGCACGGTCAGGCGAGATAAGGCTAAGGCACGACAACGCAAGGCTAGGCAATGCAGGGAAGGCAAGCAAAGAGTAACGGAACGTAAGCAAGGCAAGGAAAAGCAAGGAAAGGCAAGGGTAACGTAAGGAACGGCACGGCAAGGGGAAACAAGTCTAAGGCACGACAACGCACGCTAGGCAATGCACGGCAAGGCAAGTAAAGGGTATCGCATGGGAAAGCACGTTCCGGCGAGGCAAGGCTAAGGCACGACAACGCAAGGCTAGGCAATGCAGGGAAGGCAAGGAAAGAGTATCGGAAGGTAAGGAAGGCAAGGGAAAGCAAGGAAAGGCAAGTGTAACGGAAGGAACCGCACGGCAAGGGGAAACAAGGTTAAGGCACGACAAAGCACGCTAGGCAATGCACGGCAAGGCAAGGAAAGGGTAACGCATGGGAAAGCACGGTCAGGCGAGGCAAGGCTAAGGCATGACAACGCAAGGCTAGGCAATGCACGGAAAGCAAGCAAAGAGTAACGGAACGCAAGGAAGGCAAGGGAAAGCAAGGGAAGGCAAGCGTAACGGAAGGAACGGCACGGCAAGGGGTAACAAGGCTAAGGCACGACAACGCAGGGCTAGGCAATGCACGGCAAGGCAAGGAAAGCTTAAAGCAAAGGAAGGCACGGTCAGGCGAGATAAGGCTAAGGTATGAGAACGCAAGGCTAGGCAATGGACGGAAGGCAAGCAAAGAGTAACGGAAGGTAAGGAAGGCAAGGGAAAGCAAGGAAAGGAAAGTGTAACGGAAGGAACCGCACGGCAAGGGGAAACAAGGCTAAGGCACGACAACGCACGCTAGGCAATGAACGGCAAGGCAAGGAAAGGGTAACGCATGGGAAAGCACGGTCAGGCGAGGCAAGGCTAAGGCATGACAACGCAAGGCTAGGCAATGCACGGAAAGCAAGCAAAGAGTAACGGAACGCAAGGAAGGCAAGGGAAAGCAGCGAAAGGCAAGGGTAACGGAAGGAACGGCAGGGCAAGGGGTAACAAGGCTAAGGCACGACAACGCAAGGCTAGGCAATACACCGCAAGGCAAGGAAAGGGTAACGCAAGGGAAGGCACGGTCAGGTGAGGCAAGGCTAATGCACGACAACGCAAGGCTAGGCAGTGCACGGCAAGGCAAGGAAAGAGTAACGGAAGGAAAGGAAGGCAAGGCAAAGCCAGGCAAGGCAAGTGTAACAAAAGGCACGGCACGTCAAGGGGAAACAAGGCTAAGGCACGACAACGCACGGCTAGGCAATGCAAGGGAAGGCAAGGAAAGGGTAACGCAAGGCAAGGCACGGTGAGGCTAGGCAAGGCTAATGCACGAAAACGCAAGGCTAGGCAATGCACGACAATGCAAGGAAAGCTTAAAGCAAAGGAAGGCACGGTCAGGCGAGATAAGGCTAAGGCACGACAACGCAAGGCTAGGCAATGCAGGGAAGGCAAGGAAAGAGTAACGGAAGGTAAGCAAGTCAAGGAAAAGCAAGGAAAGGCAAGGGTAACGTAAGGAACGGCACGGCAAGGGGAAACAAGTCTAAGGCACGACAACGCACGCTAGGCAATGCACTGCAAGGCAAGTAAAGGGTAACGCATGGGAAAGCACGTTCCGGCGAGGCAAGGCTAAGGCACGACAACCCAAGGCTAGGCAATGCACGGAAGGCAAGCAAAGAGTAACGGAAGGTAAGGAAGGCAAGGGAAAGCAAGGAAAGGCAAGTGTAACGGAATGAACCGCACGGCAAGGGGAAACAAGGCTAAGGCAGGACAACGCACGCTAGGCAATGCACTGCAAGGCAAGGAAAGGGTAACGCATGGGAAAGCACGGTCAGGCGAGGCAAGGCTAAGGCATGACAACGCAAGGCTAGGCAATGCACGGCAAGGCAAGGAAAGCTTAAAGAAAAGGAAGGCACGGTCAGGCGAGATAAGGCTAAGGTACGAGAACGCAAGGCTAGGCAATGCACGGAAAGCAAGCAAAGAGTAACGGAACGCAAGGAAGGCAAGGGAAAGCAAAGGAAGGCAAGGGTAACGGAAGGAACGGCACGGCAAGGGGTAACAAGGCTAAGGCACGACAACGCAGGGCTAGGCAATGCACGGCAAGGCAAGGAAAGCTTAAAGCAAAGGAAGGCACGGTCAGGCGAGATAAGGCTAAGGTATGAGAACGCAAGGCTAGGCAATGGACGGAAGGCAAGCAAAGAGTAACGGAAGGTAAGGAAGGCAAGGGAAAGCAAGGAAACGAAAGTGTAACGGAAGGAACCGCACGGCAAGGGGAAACAAGGCTAAGGCACGACAACGCACGCTAGGCAATGAACGGCAAGGCAAGGAAAGGGTAACGCATGGGAAAGCACGGTCAGGCGAGGCAAGGCTAAGGCATGACAACGCAAGGCTAGGCAATGCACGGAAAGCAAGCAAAGAGTAACGGAACGCAAGGAAGGCAAGGGAAAGCAGCGGAAGGCAAGGGTAACGGAAGGAACGGCAGGGCAAGGGGTAACAAGGCTAAGGCACGACAACGCAAGGCTAGGCAATACACCGCAAGGCAAGGAAAGGGTAACGCAAGGGAAGGCACGGTCAGATGAGGCAAGGCTAATGCACGACAACGCAAGGCTAGGCAGTGCACGGCAAGGCAAGGAAAGAGTAACGGAAGGAAAGGAAGGCAAGGCAAAGCCAGGCAAGGCAAGTGTAACAAAAGGCACGGCACGTCAAGGGGAAACAAGGCTAAGGCACGACAACGCACGGCTAGGCAATGCAAGGGAAGGCAAGGAAAGGGTAACGCAAGGCAAGGCACGGTGAGGCTAGGCAAGGCTAATGCACGAAAACGCAATGCTAGGCAATGCACGACAATGCAAGGAAAGCTTAAAGCAAAGGAAGGCACGGTCAGGCGAGATAAGGCTAAGGCACGACAACGCAAGGCTAGGCAATGCAGGGAAGGCAAGGAAAGAGTAACGGAAGGTAAGCAAGTCAAGGAAAAGCAAGGAAAGGCAAGGGTAACGTAAGGAACGGCACGGCAAGGGGAAACAAGTCTAAGGCACGACAACGCACGCTAGGCAATGCACTGCAAGGCAAGTAAAGGGTAACGCATGGGAAAGCACGTTCCGGCGAGGCAAGGCTAAGGCACGACAACCCAAGGCTAGGCAATGCACGGCAAGGCAAGGAAAGCTTAAAGAAAAGGAAGGCACGGTCAGGCGAGATAAGGCTAAGGTACGAGAACGCAAGGCTAGGCAATGCACGGAAAGCAAGCAAAGAGTAACGGAACGCAAGGAAGGCAAGGGAAAGCAAAGGAAGGCAAGGGTAACGGAAGGAATTGCACGGCAAGGGGTAACAAGGCTAAGGCACGACATCGCAGGGCTAGGCAATGCACGGAAAGCAAGCAAAGAGTAACGGAACGCAAGGAAGGCAAGGGAAAGCAAAGGAAGGCAAGGGTAACGGAAGGAATTGCACGGCAAGGGGTAACAAGGCTAAGGCACGACATCGCAGGGCTAGGCAATGCACGGCAAGGCAAGGAAAGGGTAACGCAAGGGAAGGCACGGTCAGGTGAGGCAACAATAAGGCACGACAACGCAAGGTTAGGCAATGCACGGCAAGGCAAGGAAAGGGTAACGGAAGGAAAGGAAGGCAAGGCAAAGCCAGGCAAGGCAAGTGTAACAAAAGGCACGCCACGGCAAGGGGAAACAAGGCTAAGGCACGACAACGCAAGGCTAGGCAATGCACGACAATGCAAGGAAAGCTTAAAGCAAAGGAAGGCACGGTCCGGCGAGATAAGCCTAAGGCACGACAACGCAAGGCTAGGCAATGCAGGGAAGGCAAGCAAAGAGTAACGGAAGGTAAGCAAGGCAAGGAAAAGCAAGGAAAGGCAAGGGTAACGTAAGGAACGGCACGGCAAGGGGAAACAAATCTAAGGCACGACAACGCACGCTAGGCAATGCACGGCAAGGCAAGTAAAGGGTAACGCATGGGAAAGCACGTTCCGGCGAGGCAAGGCTAAGGCACGACAACGCAAGGCTAGGCAATGCACGGAAGGCAAGCAAAGAGTATCGGAAGGTAAGGAAGGCAAGGGAAAGCAAGGAAAGGCAAGTGTAACCGAAGGAACCGCACGGCAAGGGGAAACAAGGCTAAGGCACGACAAAGCACGCTAGGCAATGCACGGCAAGGCAAGGAAAGGGTAACGCATGGGACAGCACGGTCAGGCGAGGCAAGGCTAAGGCACGACAACGCAAGGCTAGGCAATGCACGGAAGGCAAGGAAAGCTTAAAGCAAAGAAAGGCACGGTCAGGCGAGATAAGGTTAAGGCACGACAACGCAAGGCTAGGCAATGCAGGGAAGGCAAGCAAAGAGTAACGGAAGGTAAGCAAGGCAAGGGAAAGCAAGGGAAGGCAAGCGTAACGGAAGGAACGGCACGGCAAGGGGTAACAAGGCTAAGGCACGACAACGCAGGGCTAGGCAGTGCACGGCAAGGCAAGGAAAGCTTAAAGCAAAGGAAGGCACGGTCAGGCGAGATAAGGTTAAGGCACGACAACGCAAGGCTAGGCAATGGACGGAAGGCAAGCAAAGAGTAACGGAAGGTAAGGAAGGCAAGGCAAAGCCAGGCAAGGCAAGTGTAACAAAAGGCACGGCACGGCAAGGGGAAACAAGGCTAAGGCACGACAACGCACGGCTAGGCAATGAAGGGAAGGCAAGGAAAGGGTAACGCAAGGCAAGGCACGGTGAGGCTAGGCAAGGCTAATGCACGAAAACGCAAGGCTAGGCAATGCACGACAATGCAAGGAAAGCTTAAAGCAAAGGAAGGCACGGTCAGGCGAGATAAGGCTAAGGCACGACAACGCAAGGCTACGCAATGCCCGGAAAGCAAGCAAAGAGTAACGGAACGCAAGGAAGGCAAGGGAATGCAACGGAAGGCAAGGGTAACGGAACGAATTGCACGCAAGGGGAAACAAGGCTAAGGCACGACAACGCACGGCTAGGCAATGCACGGCAAGGCAAGGAAAGAGTAACGCAAGGAAAGGCACGGTGAGGCTAGGGAAGGCTAATGCACGAAAACGCAAAGCTAGGCAATGCACGACAATTCAAGGAAAGCTTAAAGTAAAGGAAGGCACGGTTAGGCGAGATAAGGCTAAGGCACGACAACGCAAGGCTAGGCATTGCAGGGAAGGCAAGCAAAGAGTAACGGAAGGTAAGCAAGGCAAGGAAAAGCAAGGAAAGGCAAGTGTAACGGAAGGAACCGCACGGCAAGGGGAAATAAGGCTATGGCACGACAACGCACGCTAGGCAATGCACGGCAAGGCAAGGAAAGGGTAACGCATGGGAAAGCACGGTCAGGCGAGGCAAGGCTAAGGCATGACAACGCAAGGCTAGGCAATGCACGGAAAGCAAGCAAAGAGTAACGGAACGCAAGGAAGGCAAGGGAATGCAGGGGAAGGCAAGCGTAACGGAAGGAAAGGCACGGCAAGGTGTAACAAGGCTAAGGCACGACAACGCAGGGCTAGGCAATGCAGGGAAGGCAAGCAAAGAGTAAAGGAATGTAAGCAAGGCAAGGAAAAGCAAGGAAAGGCAAGGGTAACGGAAGGAACGGCACGGCAAGGGGAAACAAGTCTAAGGCATGACAACGCACGCTAGGCAATGCACGGCAAGGCAAGGAAAGGGTAACGCATGCGAAAGCACGGTCAGGCGAGGCAAGGCTAAGGCACGACAACGCAAGGCTAGGCAATGCACGGAAGGCAAGCAAAGAGTAACGGAAGGTAAGGAAGGCAAGGGAAAGCAAGGAAAGGCAAGTGTAACGGAAGGAACCGCACGGCAAGGGGAAACAAGGCTAAGGCACGACAAAGCACGCTAGGCAACGCACGGCAAGTCAAGGAAAGGGTAACGCATGGGACAGCACGGTCAGGCGAGGCAAGGCTAAGGCATGACAACGCAAGGCTAGGCAATGCACGGAAAGCAAGCAAAGAGTAACGGAACGCAAGGAAGGCAAGGGAAAGCAAGGGAAGGCAAGCGTAACGGAAGGAACGGCACGGCAAGGGGTAACAAGGCTAAGGCACGACAACGCAGGGCTAGGCAATGCACGGCAAGGCAAGGAAAGCTTAAAGCAAAGGAAGGCACGGTCAGGCGAGATAAGGTTAAGGCACGACAACGCAAGGCTAGGCAATGGACGGAAGGCAAGCAAAGAGTAACGGAAGGTAAGGAAGGCAAGGCAAAGCCAGGCAAGGCAAGTGTAACAAAAGGCACGGCACGGCAAGGGGAAACAAGGCTAAGGCACGACAACGCACGGCTAGGCAATGAAGGGAAGGCAAGGAAAGGGTAACGCAAGGCAAGGCACGGTGAGGCTAGTCAAGGCTAATGCACGAAAACGCAAGGCTAGGCAATGCACGACAATGCAAGGAAATCTTAAAGCAAAGGAAGGCACGGTCAGGCGAGATAAGGCTAAGGCACGACAACGCAAGGCTACGCAATGCCCGGAAAGCAAGCAAAGAGTAACGGAACGCAAGGAAGGCAAGGGAAAGCAGCGGAAGGCAAGGGTAACGGATGGAACGGCAGGGCAAGGGGTAACAAGGCTAAGGCACGACAACGCAAGGCTAGGCAATACACCGCAAGGCAAGGAAAGGGTAACGCAAGGGAACGCACGGTCAGGTGAGGCAAGGCTAATGCACGACAACGCAAGGCTAGGCAGTGCACGGCAAGGCAAGGAAAGAGTAACGGAAGGAAAGGAAGGCAAGGAAAAGCCAGGCAAGGCAAGTGTAACAAAAGGCACGGCACGGCAAGGGGAAACAAGGCTAAGGCACGACAACGCACGGCTAGACAATGCAAGGGAAGGCAAGGAAAGGGTAACGCAAGGCAAGGCACGGTGAGGCTAGGCAAGGCTAATGCACGAAAATGCAAGGCTAGGCAATGCACGACAATGCAAGGAAAGCTTAAAGCAAAGGAAGGCACGGTCAGGCGAGATAAGGCTAAGGCACGACAACGCAAGGCTAGGCAATGCAGGGAAGGCAAGAAAAGAGTAAAGGAATGTAAGCAAGGCAAGGAAAAGCAAGGAAAGGCAAGGGTAACGGAAGGAACGGCACGGCAAGGGGAAACAAGTCTAAGGCATGACAACGCACGCTAGGCAATGCACGGCAAGGCAAGGAAAGGGTAACGCATGCGAAAGCACGGTCAGGCGAGGCAAGGCTAAGGCACGACAACGCAAGGCTAGGCAATGCACGACAATGCAAGGAAAGCTTAAAGTAAAGGAAGGCACGGTCAGGCGAGATAAGGCTAAGGCACGACAACGCAAGGCTAGGCAATGCACGGAAGGCAAGCAAAGAGTATCGGAAGGTAAGGAAGTCAAGGGAAAGCAAGGAAAGGCAAGTGTAACGGAAGGAACCGCACGGCAAGGGGAAACAAGGCTAAGGCACGACAAAGCACGCTAGGCAATGCACGGCAAGGCAAGGAAAGGGTAACGCATGGGAAAGCACGGTCAGGCGAGGCAAGGCTAAGGTATGACAACGCAAGGCTAGGCAATGCACGGAAAGCAAGCAAAGAGTAACGGAACGCAAGGAAGGCAAGGGAAAGCAAGGGAAGGCAAGCGTAACGGAAGGAACGGCACGGCAAGGGGTAACAAGGCTAAGGCACGACAACGCAGGGCTAGGCAATGCACGGCAAGGCAAGGAAAGCTTAAAGCAAAGGAAGGCACGGTCAGGCGAGATAAGGCTAAGGTACGAGAACGCAAGGCTAGGCAATGGACGGAAGGCAAGCAAAGAGTAACGGAAGGTAAGGAAGGCAAGGGAAAGCAAGGAAACGAAAGTGTAACGGAAGGAACCGCACGGCAAGGGGAAACAAGGCTAAGGCACGACAACGCACGCTAGGCAATGCACGGCAAGGCAAGGAAAGGGTAACGCATGGGAAAGCACGGTCAGGCGAGGCAAGGCTAAGGCATGACAACGCAAGGCTAGGCAATGCACGGAAAGCAAGCAAAGAGTAACGGAACGCAAGGAAGGCAAGGGAAAGCAGCGGAAGGCAAGGGTAACGGAAGGAACGGCAGGGCAAGGGGTAACAAGGCTAAGGCACGACAACGCAAGGCTAGGCAATACACCGCAAGGCAAGGAAAGGGTAACGCAAGGCAAGGCACGGTGAGGCTAGGCAAGGCTAATGCACGAAAACGCAATGCTAGGCAATGCACGACAATGCAAGGAAAGCTTAAAGCAAAGGAAGGCACGGTCAGGCGAGATAAGGCTAAGGCACGACAACGCAAGGCTAGGCAATGCAGGGAAGGCAAGGAAAGAGTAACGGAAGGTAAGCAAGTCAAGGAAAAGCAAGGAAAGGCAAGGGTAACGTAAGGAACGGCACGGCAAGGGGAAACAAGTCTAAGGCACGACAACGCACGCTAGGCAATGCACTGCAAGGCAAGTAAAGGGTAACGCATGGGAAAGCACGTTCCGGCGAGGCAAGGCTAAGGCACGACAACCCAAGGCTAGGCAATGCACGGCAAGGCAAGGAAAGCTTAAAGAAAAGGAAGGCACGGTCAGGCGAGATAAGGCTAAGGTACGAGAACGCAAGGCTAGGCAATGCACGGAAAGCAAGCAAAGAGTAACGGAACGCAAGGAAGGCAAGGGAAAGCAAAGGAAGGCAAGGGTAACGGAAGGAATTGCACGGCAAGGGGTAACAAGGCTAAGGCACGACATCGCAGGGCTAGGCAATGCACGGAAAGCAAGCAAAGAGTAACGGAACGCAAGGAAGGCAAGGGAAAGCAAAGGAAGGCAAGGGTAACGGAAGGAATTGCACGGCAAGGGGTAACAAGGCTAAGGCACGACATCGCAGGGCTAGGCAATGCACGGCAAGGCAAGGAAAGGGTAACGCAAGGGAAGGCACGGTCAGGTGAGGCAACAATAAGGCACGACAACGCAAGGTTAGGCAATGCACGGCAAGGCAAGGAAAGGGTAACGGAAGGAAAGGAAGGCAAGGCAAAGCCAGGCAAGGCAAGTGTAACAAAAGGCACGCCACGGCAAGGGGAAACAAGGCTAAGGCACGACAACGCAAGGCTAGGCAATGCACGACAATGCAAGGAAAGCTTAAAGCAAAGGAAGGCACGGTCCGGCGAGATAAGCCTAAGGCACGACAACGCAAGGCTAGGCAATGCAGGGAAGGCAAGCAAAGAGTAACGGAAGGTAAGCAAGGCAAGGAAAAGCAAGGAAAGGCAAGGGTAACGTAAGGAACGGCACGGCAAGGGGAAACAAATCTAAGGCACGACAACGCACGCTAGGCAATGCACGGCAAGGCAAGTAAAGGGTAACGCATGGGAAAGCACGTTCCGGCGAGGCAAGGCTAAGGCACGACAACGCAAGGCTAGGCAATGCACGGAAGGCAAGCAAAGAGTATCGGAAGGTAAGGAAGGCAAGGGAAAGCAAGGAAAGGCAAGTGTAACCGAAGGAACCGCACGGCAAGGGGAAACAAGGCTAAGGCACGACAAAGCACGCTAGGCAATGCACGGCAAGGCAAGGAAAGGGTAACGCATGGGACAGCACGGTCAGGCGAGGCAAGGCTAAGGCACGACAACGCAAGGCTAGGCAATGCACGGAAGGCAAGGAAAGCTTAAAGCAAAGAAAGGCACGGTCAGGCGAGATAAGGTTAAGGCACGACAACGCAAGGCTAGGCAATGCAGGGAAGGCAAGCAAAGAGTAACGGAAGGTAAGCAAGGCAAGGGAAAGCAAGGGAAGGCAAGCGTAACGGAAGGAACGGCACGGCAAGGGGTAACAAGGCTAAGGCACGACAACGCAGGGCTAGGCAGTGCACGGCAAGGCAAGGAAAGCTTAAAGCAAAGGAAGGCACGGTCAGGCGAGATAAGGTTAAGGCACGACAACGCAAGGCTAGGCAATGGACGGAAGGCAAGCAAAGAGTAACGGAAGGTAAGGAAGGCAAGGCAAAGCCAGGCAAGGCAAGTGTAACAAAAGGCACGGCACGGCAAGGGGAAACAAGGCTAAGGCACGACAACGCACGGCTAGGCAATGAAGGGAAGGCAAGGAAAGGGTAACGCAAGGCAAGGCACGGTGAGGCTAGGCAAGGCTAATGCACGAAAACGCAAGGCTAGGCAATGCACGACAATGCAAGGAAAGCTTAAAGCAAAGGAAGGCACGGTCAGGCGAGATAAGGCTAAGGCACGACAACGCAAGGCTACGCAATGCCCGGAAAGCAAGCAAAGAGTAACGGAACGCAAGGAAGGCAAGGGAATGCAACGGAAGGCAAGGGTAACGGAACGAATTGCACGCAAGGGGAAACAAGGCTAAGGCACGACAACGCACGGCTAGGCAATGCACGGCAAGGCAAGGAAAGAGTAACGCAAGGAAAGGCACGGTGAGGCTAGGGAAGGCTAATGCACGAAAACGCAAAGCTAGGCAATGCACGACAATTCAAGGAAAGCTTAAAGTAAAGGAAGGCACGGTTAGGCGAGATAAGGCTAAGGCACGACAACGCAAGGCTAGGCATTGCAGGGAAGGCAAGCAAAGAGTAACGGAAGGTAAGCAAGGCAAGGAAAAGCAAGGAAAGGCAAGTGTAACGGAAGGAACCGCACGGCAAGGGGAAATAAGGCTATGGCACGACAACGCACGCTAGGCAATGCACGGCAAGGCAAGGAAAGGGTAACGCATGGGAAAGCACGGTCAGGCGAGGCAAGGCTAAGGCATGACAACGCAAGGCTAGGCAATGCACGGAAAGCAAGCAAAGAGTAACGGAACGCAAGGAAGGCAAGGGAATGCAGGGGAAGGCAAGCGTAACGGAAGGAAAGGCACGGCAAGGTGTAACAAGGCTAAGGCACGACAACGCAGGGCTAGGCAATGCAGGGAAGGCAAGCAAAGAGTAAAGGAATGTAAGCAAGGCAAGGAAAAGCAAGGAAAGGCAAGGGTAACGGAAGGAACGGCACGGCAAGGGGAAACAAGTCTAAGGCATGACAACGCACGCTAGGCAATGCACGGCAAGGCAAGGAAAGGGTAACGCATGCGAAAGCACGGTCAGGCGAGGCAAGGCTAAGGCACGACAACGCAAGGCTAGGCAATGCACGGAAGGCAAGCAAAGAGTAACGGAAGGTAAGGAAGGCAAGGGAAAGCAAGGAAAGGCAAGTGTAACGGAAGGAACCGCACGGCAAGGGGAAACAAGGCTAAGGCACGACAAAGCACGCTAGGCAACGCACGGCAAGTCAAGGAAAGGGTAACGCATGGGACAGCACGGTCAGGCGAGGCAAGGCTAAGGCATGACAACGCAAGGCTAGGCAATGCACGGAAAGCAAGCAAAGAGTAACGGAACGCAAGGAAGGCAAGGGAAAGCAAGGGAAGGCAAGCGTAACGGAAGGAACGGCACGGCAAGGGGTAACAAGGCTAAGGCACGACAACGCAGGGCTAGGCAATGCACGGCAAGGCAAGGAAAGCTTAAAGCAAAGGAAGGCACGGTCAGGCGAGATAAGGTTAAGGCACGACAACGCAAGGCTAGGCAATGGACGGAAGGCAAGCAAAGAGTAACGGAAGGTAAGGAAGGCAAGGCAAAGCCAGGCAAGGCAAGTGTAACAAAAGGCACGGCACGGCAAGGGGAAACAAGGCTAAGGCACGACAACGCACGGCTAGGCAATGAAGGGAAGGCAAGGAAAGGGTAACGCAAGGCAAGGCACGGTGAGGCTAGTCAAGGCTAATGCACGAAAACGCAAGGCTAGGCAATGCACGACAATGCAAGGAAATCTTAAAGCAAAGGAAGGCACGGTCAGGCGAGATAAGGCTAAGGCACGACAACGCAAGGCTACGCAATGCCCGGAAAGCAAGCAAAGAGTAACGGAACGCAAGGAAGGCAAGGGAAAGCAGCGGAAGGCAAGGGTAACGGATGGAACGGCAGGGCAAGGGGTAACAAGGCTAAGGCACGACAACGCAAGGCTAGGCAATACACCGCAAGGCAAGGAAAGGGTAACGCAAGGGAACGCACGGTCAGGTGAGGCAAGGCTAATGCACGACAACGCAAGGCTAGGCAGTGCACGGCAAGGCAAGGAAAGAGTAACGGAAGGAAAGGAAGGCAAGGAAAAGCCAGGCAAGGCAAGTGTAACAAAAGGCACGGCACGGCAAGGGGAAACAAGGCTAAGGCACGACAACGCACGGCTAGACAATGCAAGGGAAGGCAAGGAAAGGGTAACGCAAGGCAAGGCACGGTGAGGCTAGGCAAGGCTAATGCACGAAAATGCAAGGCTAGGCAATGCACGACAATGCAAGGAAAGCTTAAAGCAAAGGAAGGCACGGTCAGGCGAGATAAGGCTAAGGCACGACAACGCAAGGCTAGGCAATGCAGGGAAGGCAAGAAAAGAGTAAAGGAATGTAAGCAAGGCAAGGAAAAGCAAGGAAAGGCAAGGGTAACGGAAGG
Organism: Macrotis lagotis; assembly: GCF_037893015.1. Classification (NCBI taxonomy): domain Eukaryota; kingdom Metazoa; phylum Chordata; class Mammalia; order Peramelemorphia; family Peramelidae; genus Macrotis; species Macrotis lagotis. Next base: position 213,195 of record NW_027422196.1, on the reverse strand, counting down.
AACGGCACGGCAAGGGGAAACAAGTCTAAGGCATGACAACGCACGCTAGGCAATGCACGGCAAGGCAAGGAAAGGGTAACGCATGCGAAAGCACGGTCAGGCGAGGCAAGGCTAAGGCACGACAACGCAAGGCTAGGCAATGCACGACAATGCAAGGAAAGCTTAAAGTAAAGGAAGGCACGGTCAGGCGAGATAAGGCTAAGGCACGACAACGCAAGGCTAGGCAATGCACGGAAGGCAAGCAAAGAGTATCGGAAGGTAAGGAAGTCAAGGGAAAGCAAGGAAAGGCAAGTGTAACGGAAGGAACCGCACGGCAAGGGGAAACAAGGCTAAGGCACGACAAAGCACGCTAGGCAATGCACGGCAAGGCAAGGAAAGGGTAACGCATGGGAAAGCACGGTCAGGCGAGGCAAGGCTAAGGTATGACAACGCAAGGCTAGGCAATGCACGGAAAGCAAGCAAAGAGTAACGGAACGCAAGGAAGGCAAGGGAAAGCAAGGGAAGGCAAGCGTAACGGAAGGAACGGCACGGCAAGGGGTAACAAGGCTAAGGCACGACAACGCAGGGCTAGGCAATGCACGGCAAGGCAAGGAAAGCTTAAAGCAAAGGAAGGCACGGTCAGGCGAGATAAGGCTAAGGTACGAGAACGCAAGGCTAGGCAATGGACGGAAGGCAAGCAAAGAGTAACGGAAGGTAAGGAAGGCAAGGGAAAGCAAGGAAACGAAAGTGTAACGGAAGGAACCGCACGGCAAGGGGAAACAAGGCTAAGGCACGACAACGCACGCTAGGCAATGAACGGCAAGGCAAGGAAAGGGTAACGCATGGGAAAGCACGGTCAGGCGAGGCAAGGCTAAGGCATGACAACGCAAGGCTAGGCAATGCACGGAAAGCAAGCAAAGAGTAACGGAACGCAAGGAAGGCAAGGGAAAGCAGCGGAAGGCAAGGGTAACGGAAGGAACGGCAGGGCAAGGGGTAACAAGGCTAAGGCACGACAACGCAAGGCTAGGCAATACACCGCAAGGAAAGGAAAGGGTAACGCAAGGGAAGGCACGGTCAGGTGAGGCAAGGCTAATGCACGACAACGCAAGGCTAGGCAGTGCACGGCAAGGCAAGGAAAGAGTAACGGAAGGAAAGGAAGGCAAGGCAAAGCCAGGCAAGGCAAGTGTAACAAAAGGCACGGCACGGCAAGGGGAAACAAGGCTAAGGCACGAAAACGCACGGCTAGGCAATGCAAGGGAAGGCAAGGAAAGGGTAACGCAAGGCAAGGCACGGTGAGGCTAGGCAAGGCTAATGCACGAAAACGCAAGGCTAGGCAATGCACGACAATGCAAGGAAAGCTTAAAGCAAAGGAAGGCACGGTCAGGCGAGATAAGGCTAAGGCACGACAACGCAAGGCTAGGCAATGCAGGAAGGCAAGCAAAGAGTAACGGAAGGTAAGCAAGGCAAGGAAAAGCAAGGAAAGGCAAGGATAACGTAAGGAACGGCACGGCAAGGGGAAACAAGTCTAAGGCACGACAACGCACGCTAGGCAATGCACGGCAAGGCAAGTAAAGGGTAACGCATGGGAAAGCACGTTCCGGCGAGGCAAGGCTAAGGCACGACAACGCAAGGCTAGGCAATGCACGGAAGGCAAGCAAAGAGTAACGGAAGGTAAGGAAGGCAAGGGAAAGCAAGGAAAGGCAAGTGTAACGGAAGGAACCGCACGGCAAGGGGAAACAAGGCTAAGGCACGACAAAGCACGCTAGGCAACGCACGGCAAGGCAAGGAAAGGGTAACGCATGGGACAGCACGGTCAGGCGAGGCAAGGCTAAGGCATGACAACGCAAGGCTAGGCAATGCACGGAAAGCAAGCAAAGAGTAACGGAACGCAAGGAAGGCAAGGGAAAGCAAGGGAAGGCAAGCGTAACGGAAGGAACGGCACGGCAAGGGGTAACAAGGCTAAGGCACGACAACGCAGGGCTAGGCAATGCACGGCAAGGCAGGGAAAGCTTAAAGCAAAGGAAGGCACGGTCAGGCGAGATAAGGTTAAGGCACGACAACGCAAGGCTAGGCAATGGACGGAAGGCAAGCAAAGAGTAACGGAAGGTAAGGAAGGCAAGGCAAAGCCAGGCAAGGCAAGTGTAACAAAAGGCACGGCACGGCAAGGGGAAACAAGGCTAAGGCACGACAACGCACGGCTAGGCAATGAAGGGAAGGCAAGGAAAGGGTAACGCAAGGCAAGGCACGGTGAGGCTAGGCAAGGCTAATGCACGAAAACGCAAGGCTAGGCAATGCACGACAATGCAAGGAAAGCTTAAAGCAAAGGAAGGCACGGTCAGGCGAGATAAGGCTAAGGCACGACAACGCAAGGCTACGCAATGCCCGGAAAGCAAGCAAAGAGTAACGGAACGCAAGGAAGGCAAGGGAATGCAACGGAAGGCAAGGGTAACGGAACGAATTGCACGCAAGGGGAAACAAGGCTAAGGCACGACAACGCACGGCTAGGCAATGCACGGCAAGGCAAGGAAAGAGTAACGCAAGGAAAGGCACGGTGAGGCTAGGGAAGGCTAATGCACGAAAACGCAAAGCTAGGCAATGCACGACAATTCAAGGAAAGCTTAAAGTAAAGGAAGGCACGGTCAGGCGAGATAAGGCTAAGGCACGACAACGCAAGGCTAGGCAATGCAGGGAAGGCAAGGAAAGAGTAACGGAAGGTAAGCAAGTCAAGGAAAAGCAAGGAAAGGCAAGGGTAACGTAAGGAACGGCACGGCAAGGGGAAACAAGTCTAAGGCACGACAACGCACGCTAGGCAATGCACTGCAAGGCAAGTAAAGGGTAACGCATGGGAAAGCACGTTCCGGCGAGGCAAGGCTAAGGCACGACAACGCAAGGCTAGGCAATGCACGGAAGGCAAGCAAAGAGTAACGGAAGGTAAGGAAGGCAAGGGAAAGCAAGGAAAGGCAAGTGTAACGGAAGGAACCGCACGGCAAGGGGAAACAAGGCTAAGGCAGGACAACGCACGCTAGGCAATGCACGGCAAGGCAAGGAAAGGGTAACGCATGGGAAAGCACGGTCAGGCGAGGCAAGGCTAAGGCATGACAACGCAAGGCTAGGCAATGCACGGAAAGCAAGCAAAGAGTAACGGAACGCAAGGAAGGCAAGGGAAAGCAACGGAAGGCAAGGGTAACGGAAGGAACGGCAGGGCAAGGGGTAACAAGGCTAAGGCACGACAACGCAAGGCTAGGCAATACACCCCAAGGCAAGGAAAGGGTAACGCAAGGGAAGGCACGGTCAGGTGAGGCAAGGCTAATGCACGACAACGCAAGGCTAGGCAGTGCACGGCAAGGCAAGGAAAGAGTAACAGAAGGAAAGGAAGGCAAGGCAAAGCCAGGCAATGCAAGTGTAACAAAAGGCACGGCACGGCAAGGGGAAACAAGGCTAAGGCACGACAACGCACGGCTAGGCAATGCAAGGGAAGGCAAGGAAAGGGTAACGCAAGGCAAGGCACGGTGAGGCTAGGCAAGGCTAATGCACGAAAACGCAAGGCTAGGCAATGCACGACAATGCAAGGAAAGCTTAAAGCAAAGGAAGGCACGGTCAGGCGAGATAAGGCTAAGGCACGACAACGCAAGGCTAGGCAATGCAAGGAAGGCAAGAAAAGAGTAAAGGAATGTAAGCAAGGCAAGGAAAAGCAAGGAAAGGCAAGGGTAACGGAAGGAACGGCACGGCAAGGGGAAACAAGTCTAAGGCATGACAACGCACGCTAGGCAATGCACGGCAAGGCAAGGAAAGGGTAACGCATGCGAAAGCACGGTCAGGCGAGGCAAGGCTAAGGCACGACAACGCAAGGCTAGGCAATGCACGACAATGCAAGGAAAGCTTAAAGTAAAGGAAGGCACGGTCAGGCGAGATAAGGCTAAGGCACGACAACGCAAGGCTAGGCAATGCAGGGAAGGCAAGCAAAGTGTAACGGAACGTAAGCAAGGCAAGGAAAAGCAAGGAAAGGCAAGGGTAACGTAAGGAACGGCACGGCAAGGGGAAACAAGTCTAAGGCACGACAACGCATGCTAGGCAATGCACGGCAAGGCAAGTAAAGGGTAACGCATGGGAAAGCACGTTCCGGCGAGGCAAGGCTAAGGCACGACAACGCAAGGCTAGGCAATGCACGGAAGGCAAGCAAAGAGTATCGGAAGGTAAGGAAGGCAAGGGAAAGCAAGGAAAGGCAAGTGTAACGGAAGGAACCGCACGGCAAGGGGAAACAAGGCTAAGGCACGACAAAGCACGCTAGGCAATGCACGGCAAGGCAAGGAAAGGGTAACGCATGGGAAAGCACGGTCAGGCGAGGCAAGGCTAAGGCATGACAACGCAAGGCTAGGCAATGCACGGAAAGCAAGCAAAGAGTAACGGAACGCAAGGAAGGCAAGGGAAAGCAAGGGAAGGCAAGCGTAACGGAAGGAACGGCACGGCAAGGGGTAACAAGGCTAAGGCACGACAACGCAGGGCTAGGCAATGCACGGCAAGGCAAGGAAAGCTTAAAGCAAAGGAAGGCACGGTCAGGCGAGATAAGGCTAAGGTACGAGAACGCAAGGCTAGGCAATGGACGGAAGGCAAGCAAAGAGTAACGGAAGGTAAGGAAGGCAAGGGAAAGCAAGGAAACGAAAGTGTAACGGAAGGAACCGCACGGCAAGGGGAAACAAGGCTAAGGCACGACAACGCACGCTAGGCAATGAACGGCAAGGCAAGGAAAGGGTAACGCATGGGAAAGCACGGTCAGGCGAGGCAAGGCTAAGGCATGACAACGCAAGGCTAGGCAATGCACGGAAAGCAAGCAAAGAGTAACGGAACGCAAGGAAGGCAAGGGAAAGCAGCGGAAGGCAAGGGTAACGGAAGGAACGGCAGGGCAAGGGGTAACAAGGCTAAGGCACGACAACGCAAGGCTAGGCAATACACCGCAAGGCAAGGAAAGGGTAACGCAAGGGAAGGCACGGTCAGGTGAGGCAAGGCTAATGCACGACAACGCAAGGCTAGGCAGTGCACGGCAAGGCAAGGAAAGAGTAACGGAAGGAAAGGAAGGCAAGGCAAAGCCAGGCAAGGCACGTGTAACAAAAGGCACGGCACGTCAAGGGGAAACAAGGCTAAGGCACGACAACGCACGGCTAGGCAATGCAAGGGAAGGCAAGGAAAGGGTAAAGCAAGGCAAGGCACGGTGAGGCTAGGCAAGGCTAATGCACGAAAACGCAAGGCTAGGCAATGCACGACAATGCAAGGAAAGCTTAAAGCAAAGGAAGGCACGGTCAGGCGAGATAAGGCTAAGGCACGACAACGCAAGGCTAGGCAATGCAGGGAAGGCAAGGAAAGAGTAACGGAAGGTAAGCAAGTCAAGGAAAAGCAAGGAAAGGCAAGGGTAACGTAAGGAACGGCACGGCAAGGGGAAACAAGTCTAAGGCACGACAACGCACGCTAGGCAATGCACTGCAAGGCAAGTAAAGGGTAACGCATGGGAAAGCACGTTCCGGCGAGGCAAGGCTAAGGCACGACAACCCAAGGCTAGGCAATGCACGGAAGGCAAGCAAAGAGTAACGGAAGGTAAGGAAGGCAAGGGAAAGCAAGGAAAGGCAAGTGTAACGGAATGAACCGCACGGCAAGGGGAAACAAGGCTAAGGCAGGACAACGCACGCTAGGCAATGCACTGCAAGGCAAGGAAAGGGTAACGCATGGGAAAGCACGGTCAGGCGAGGCAAGGCTAAGGCATGACAACGCAAGGCTAGGCAATGCACGGCAAGGCAAGGAAAGCTTAAAGAAAAGGAAGGCACGGTCAGGCGAGATAAGGCTAAGGTACGAGAACGCAAGGCTAGGCAATGCACGGAAAGCAAGCAAAGAGTAACGGAACGCAAGGACGGCAAGGGAAAGCAAAGGAAGGCAAGGGTAACGGAAGGAATTGCACGGCAAGGGGTAACAAGGCTAAGGCACGACATCGCAGGGCTAGGCAATGCACGGCAAGGCAAGGAAAGGGTAACGCAAGGGAAGGCACGGTCAGGTGAGGCAACAATAAGGCACGACAACGCAAGGTTAGGCAATGCACGGCAAGGCAAGGAAAGAGTAACGGAAGGAAAGGAAGGCAAGGCAAAGCCAGGCAAGGCAAGTGTAACAAAAGGCACGCCACGGCAAGGGGAAACAAGGCTAAGGCACGACAACGCAAGGCTAGGCAATGCACGACAATGCAAGGAAAGCTTAAAGCAAAGGAAGGCACGGTCCGGCGAGATAAGCCTAAGGCACGACAACGCAAGGCTAGGCAATGCAGGGAAGGCAAGCAAAGAGTAACGGAAGGTAAGCAAGGCAAGGAAAAGCAAGGAAAGGCAAGGGTAACGTAAGGAACGGCACGGCAAGGGGAAACAAATCTAAGGCACGACAACGCACGCTAGGCAATGCACCCCAAGGCAAGTAAAGGGTAACGCATGGGAAAGCACGTTCCGGCGAGGCAAGGCTAAGGCACGACAACGCAAGGCTAGGCAATGCACGGAAGGCAAGCAAAGAGTAACGGAAGGTAAGGAAGGCAAGGGAAAGCAAGGAAAGGCAAGTGTAACGGAAGGAACCGCACGGCAAGGGGAAACAAGGCTAAGGCACGACAAAGCACGCTAGGCAATGCACGGCAAGGCAAGGAAAGGGTAACGCATGGGACAGCACGGTCAGGCGAGGCAAGGCTAAGGAACGGCAACGCAAGGCTAGGCAATGCACGGAAGGCAAGGAAAGCTTAAAGCAAAGAAAGGCACGGTCAGGAGAGATAAGGTTAAGGCACGACAACGCAAGGCTAGGCAATGCAGGGAAGGCAAGCAAAGAGTAACGGAAGGTAAGCAAGGCAAGGGAAAGCAAGGGAAGGCAAGCGTAACGGAAGGAACGGCACGGCAAGGGGTAACAAGGCTAAGGCACGACAACGCAGGGCTAGGCAATGCACGGCAAGGCAAGGAAAGCTTAAAGCAAAGGAAGGCACGGTCAGGCGAGATAAGGTTAAGGCACGACAACGCAAGGCTAGGCAATGGACGGAAGGCAAGCAAAGAGTAACGAAAGGTAAGGAAGGCAAGGCAAAGCCAGGCAAGGCAAGTGTAACAAAAGGCACGGCACGGCAAGGGGAAACAAGGCTAAGGCACGACAACGCACGGCTAGGCAATGAAGGGAAGGCAAGGAAAGGGTAACGCAAGGCAAGGCACGGTGAGGCTAGGCAAGGCTAATGCACGAAAACGCAAGGCTAGGCAATGCACGACAATGCAAGGAAAGCTTAAAGCAAAGGAAGGCACGGTCAGGCGAGATAAGGCTAAGGCACGACAACGCAAGGCTACGCAATGCCCGGAAAGCAAGCAAAGAGTAACGGAACGCAAGGAAGGCAAGGGAATGCAACGGAAGGCAAGGGTAACGGAACGAATTGCACGCAAGGGGAAACAAGGCTAAGGCACGACAACGCACTGCTAGGCAATGCACGGCAAGGCAAGGAAAGAGTAACGCAAGGAAAGGCACGGTGAGGCTAGGGAAGGCTAATGCACGAAAACGCAAAGCTAGGCAATGCACGACAATTCAAGGAAAGCTTAAAGTAAAGGAAGGCACGGTCAGGCGAGATAAGGCTAAGGCACGACAACGCAAGGCTAGGCAATGCAGGGAAGGCAAGGAAAGAGTAACGGAAGGTAAGCAAGTCAAGGAAAAGCAAGGAAAGGCAAGGGTAACGTAAGGAACGGCACGGCAAGGGGAAACAAGTCTAAAGCACGACAACGCACGCTAGGCAATGCACTGCAAGGCAAGTAAAGGGTAACGCATGGGAAAGCACGTTCCGGCGAGGCAAGGCTAAGGCACGACAACGCAAGGCTAGGCAATGCACGGAAGGCAAGCAAAGAGTAACGGAAGGTAAGGAAGGCAAGGGAAAGCAAGGAAAGGCAAGTGTACCGGAAGGAACCGCACGGCAAGGGGAAACAAGGCTAAGGCAGGACAACGCACGCTAGGCAATGCACGGCAAGGCAAGGAAAGGGTAACGCATGGGACAGCACGGTCAGGCGAGGCAAGGCTAAGGCATGACAACGCAAGGCTAGGCAATGCACGGAAGGCAAGCAAAGAGTAACGGAACGCAAGGAAGGCAAGGGAAAGCAAGGGAAGGCAAGCGTAACGGAAGGAACGGCACGGCAAGGGGTAACAAGGCTAAGGCACGACAACGCAGGGCTAGGCAATGCACGGCAAGGCAAGGAAAGCTTAAAGCAAAGGAAGGCACGGTTAGGCGAGATAAGGCTAAGGCACGACAACGCAAGGCTAGGCATTGCAGGGAAGGCAAGCAAAGAGTAACGGAAGGTAAGCAAGGCAAGGAAAAGCAAGGAAAGTCAAGTGTAACGGAAGGAACCGCACGGCAAGGGGAAACAAGGCTATGGCACGACAACGCACGCTAGGCAATGCACGGCAAGGCAAGGAAAGGGTAACGCATGGGAAAGCACGGTCAGGCGAGGCAAGGCTAAGGCATGACAACGCAAGGCTAGGCAATGCACGGAAAGCAAGCAAAGAGTAACGGAACGCAAGGAAGGCAAGGGAAAGCAAGGGAAGGCAAGCGTAACGGAAGGAAAGGCACGGCAAGGGGTAACAAGGCTAAGGCACGACAACGCAGGGCTAGGCAATGCAGGGAAGGCAAGCAAAGAGTAAAGGAATGTAAGCAAGGCAAGGATAAGCAAGTAAAGGCAAGGGTAACGGAAGGAACGGCACGGCAAGGGGAAACAAGTCTAAGGCATGACAACGCACGCTAGGCAATGCACGGCAAGGCAAGGAAAGGGTAACGCATGCGAAAGCACGGTCAGGCGAGGCAAGGCTAAGGCACGACAACGCAAGGCTAGGCAATGCACGACAACGCAAGGAAAGCTTAAAGTAAAGGAAGGCACGGTCAGGCGAGATAAGGCTAAGGCACGACAACGCAAGGCTAGGCAATGCAGGGAAGGCAAGCAAAGAGTAACGGAAGGTAAGCAAGGCAAGGAAAAGCAAGGAAAGGCAAGGGTAACGTAAGGAACGGCACGGCAAGGGGAAACAAATCTAAGGCACGACAACGCACGCTAGGCAATGCACGGCAAGGCAAGTAAAGGGTAACGCATGGGAACGCACGTTCCGGCGAGGCAAGGCTAAGGCACGACAACGCAAGGCTAGGCAATGCACGGAAGGCAAGCAAAGAGTATCGGAAGGTAAGGAAGGCAAGGGAAAGCAAGGAAAGGCAAGTGTAACCGAAGGAACCGCACGGCAAGGGGAAACAAGGCTAAGGCACGACAAAGCACGCTAGGCAATGCACGGCAAGGCAAGGAAAGGGTAACGCATGGGACAGCACGGTCAGGCGAGGCAAGGCTAAGGCATGACTACGCAAGGCTAGGCAATGCACGGAAAGCAAGCAAAGAGTAACGGAACGCAAGGAAGGCAAGGGAAAGCAAGGGAAGGCAAGCGTAACGGAAGGAACGGCACGGCAAGGGGTAACAAGGCTAAGGCACGACAATGCAGGGCTAGGCAATGCACGGCAAGGCAAGGAAAGCTTAAAGCAAAGGAAGGCACGGTCAGGCGAGATAAGGTTAAGGCACGACAACGCAAGGCTAGGCAATGGACGGAAGGCAAGCAAAGAGTAACGGAAGGTAAGGAAGGCAAGGCAAAGCCAGGCAAGGCAAGTGTAACAAAAGGCACGGCACGGCAAGGGGAAACAAGGCTAAGGCACGACAACGCACGGCTAGGCAATGAAGGGAAGGCAAGGAAAGGGTAACGCAAGGCAAGGCACGGTGAGGCTAGGCAAGGCTAATGCACGAAAACGCAAGGCTAGGCAATGCACGACAATGCAAGGAAAGCTTAAAGCAAAGGAAGGCACGGTCAGGCGAGATAAGGCTAAGGCACGACAACGCAAGGCTACGCAATGCCCGGAAAGCAAGCAAAGAGTAACGGAACGCAAGGAAGGCAAGGGAAAGCAACGGAAGGCAAGGGTAACGGAAGGAACGGCAGGGCAAGGGGTAACAAGGCTAAGGCACGACAACGCAAGGCTAGGCAATACACCGCAAGGCAAGGAAAGGGTAACGCAAGGGAAGGCACGGTCAGGCGAGATAAGGCTAAGGCACGACAACGCAAGGCTAGGCAATGCAGGGAAGGCAAGGAAAGAGTAACGGAAGGTAAGCAAGTCAAGGAAAAGCAAGGAAAGGCAAGGGTAACGTAAGGAACGGCACGGCAAGGGGAAACAAGTCTAAGGCACGACAACGCACGCTAGGCAATGCACGGCAAGGCAAGTAAAGGGTAACGCATGGGAAAGCACGTTCCGGCGAGGCAAGGCTAAGGCACGACAACGCAAGGCTAGGCAATGCACGGAAGGCAAGCAAAGAGTAACGGAAGGTAAGGAAGGCAAGGGAAAGCAAGGAAAGGCAAGTGTAACGGAATGAACCGCACGGCAAGGGGAAACAAGGCTAAGGCAGGACAACGCACGCTAGGCAATGCACTGCAAGGCAAGGAAAGGGTAACGCATGGGAAAGCACGGTCAGGCGAGGCAAGGCTAAGGCATGACAACGCAAGGCTAGGCAATGCACGGCAAGGCAAGGAAAGCTTAAAGAAAAGGAAGGCACGGTCAGGCGAGATAAGGCTAAGGTACGAGAACGCAAGGCTAGGCAATGCACGGAAAGCAAGCAAAGAGTAACGGAACGCAAGGAAGGCAAGGGAAAGCAAAGGAAGGCAAGGGTAACGGAAGGAATTGCACGGCAAGGGGTAACAAGGCTAAGGCACGACATCGCAGGGCTAGGCAATGCACGGCAAGGCAAGGAAAGGGTAACGCAAGGGAAGGCACGGTCAGGTGAGGCAACAATAAGGCACGACAACGCAAGGTTAGGCAATGCACGGCAAGGCAAGGAAAGAGTAACGGAAGGAAAGGAAGGCAAGGCAAAGCCAGGCAAGGCAAGTGTAACAAAAGGCACGCCACGGCAAGGGGAAACAAGGCTAAGGCACGACAACGCAAGGCTAGGCAATGCACGACAATGCAAGGAAAGCTTAAAGCAAAGGAAGGCACGGTCCGGCGAGATAAGCCTAAGGCACGACAACGCAAGGCTAGGCAATGCAGGGAAGGCAAGCAAAGAGTAACGGAAGGTAAGCAAGGCAAGGAAAAGCAAGGAAAGGCAAGGGTAACGTAAGGAACGGCACGGCAAGGGGAAACAAATCTAAGGCACGACAACGCACGCTAGGCAATGCACGGCAAGGCAAGTAAAGGGTAACGCATGGGAAAGCACGTTCCGGCGAGGCAAGGCTATGGCACGACAACGCAAGGCTAGGCAATGCACGGAAGGCAAGCAAAGAGTATCTGAAGGTAAGGAAGGCAAGGGAAAGCAAGGAAAGGCAAGTGTAACCGAAGGAACCGCACGGCAAGGGGAAACAAGGCTAAGGCACGACAACGCAAGGCTAGGCAATGGACGGCAAGGCAAGAAAAGGGTAACGCATGGGACAGCACGGTCAGGCGAGGCAAGGCTAAGGAACGACAACGCAAGGCTAGGCAATGCACGGAAGGCAAGGAAAGCTTAAAGCAAAGAAAGGCACGGTCAGGAGAGATAAGGTTAAGGCACGACAACGCAAGGCTAGGCAATGCAGGGAAGGCAAGCAAAGAGTAACGGAAGGTAAGCAAGGCAAGGGAAAGCAAGGGAAGGCAAGCGTAACGGAAGGAACGGCACGGCAAGGGGTAACAAGGCAAAGGCACGACAACGCAGGGCTAGGCAATGCACGGCAAGGCAAGGAAAGCTTAAAGCAAAGGAAGGCACGGTCAGGCGAGATAAGGTTAAGGCACGACAACGCAAGGCTAGGCAATGGACGGAAGGCAAGCAAAGAGTAACGAAAGGTAAGGAAGGCAAGGCAAAGCCAGGCAAGGCAAGTGTAACAAAAGGCACGGCACGGCAAGGGGAAACAAGGCTAAGGCACGACAACGCACGGCTAGGCAATGAAGGGAAGGCAAGGAAAGGGTAACGCAAGGCAAGGCACGGTGAGGCTAGGCAAGGCTAATGCACGAAAACGCAAGGCTAGGCAATGCACGACAATGCAAGGAAAGCTTAAAGCAAAGGAAGGCACGGTCAGGCGAGATAAGGCTAAGGCACGACAACGCAAGGCTACGCAATGCCCGGAAAGCAAGCAAAGAGTAACGGAACGCAAGGAAGGCAAGGGAATGCAACGGAAGGCAAGGGTAACGGAACGAATTGCACGCAAGGGGAAACAAGGCTAAGGCACGACAACGCACTGCTAGGCAATGCACGGCAAGGCAAGGAAAGAGTAACGCAAGGAAAGGCACGGTGAGGCTAGGGAAGGCTAATGCACGAAAACGCAAAGCTAGGCAATGCACGACAATTCAAGGAAAGCTTAAAGTAAAGGAAGGCACGGTCAGGCGAGATAAGGCTAAGGCACGACAACGCAAGGCTAGGCAATGCAGGGAAGGCAAGGAAAGAGTAACGGAAGGTAAGCAAGTCAAGGAAAAGCAAGGAAAGGCAAGGGTAACGTAAGGAACGGCACGGCAAGGGGAAACAAGTCTAAAGCACGACAACGCACGCTAGGCAATGCACTGCAAGGCAAGTAAAGGGTAACGCATGGGAAAGCACGTTCCGACGAGGCAAGGCTAAGGCACGACAACGCAAGGCTAGGCAATGCACGGAAGGCAAGCAAAGAGTAACGGAAGGTAAGGAAGGCAAGGGAAAGCAAGGAAAGGCAAGTGTACCGGAAGGAACCGCACGGCAAGGGGAAACAAGGCTAAGGCAGGACAACGCACGCTAGGCAATGCACGGCAAGGCAAGGAAAGGGTAACGCATGGGACAGCACGGTCAGGCGAGGCAAGGCTAAGGCATGACAACGCAAGGCTAGGCAATGCACGGAAAGCAAGCAAAGAGTAACGGAACGCAAGGAAGGCAAGGGAAAGCAAGGGAAGGCAAGCGTAACGGAAGGAACGGCACGGCAAGGGGTAACAAGGCTAAGGCACGACAACGCAGGGCTAGGCAATGCACGGCAAGGCAAGGAAAGCTTAAAGCAAAGGAAGGCACGGTTAGGCGAGATAAGGCTAAGGCACGACAACGCAAGGCTAGGCATTGCAGGGAAGGCAAGCAAAGAGTAACGGAAGGTAAGCAAGGCAAGGAAAAGCAAGGAAAGGCAAGTGTAACGGAAGGAACCGCACGGCAAGGGGAAACAAGGCTATGGCACGACAACGCACGCTAGGCAATGCACGGCAAGGCAAGGAAAGGGTAACGCATGGGAAAGCACGGTCAGGCGAGGCAAGGCTAAGGCATGACAACGCAAGGCTAGGCAATGCACGGAAAGCAAGCAAAGAGTAACGGAACGCAAGGAAGGCAAGGGAAAGCAAGGGAAGGCAAGCGTAACGGAAGGAAAGGCACGGCAAGGGGTAACAAGGCTAAGGCACGACAACGCAGGGCTAGGCAATGCAGGGAAGGCAAGCAAAGTGTAAAGGAATGTAAGCAAGGCAAGGATAAGCAAGTAAAGGCAAGGGTAACGGAAGGAACGGCACGGCAAGGGGAAACAAGTCTAAGGCATGACAACGCACGCTAGGCAATGCACGGCAAGGCAAGGAAAGGGTAACGCATGCGAAAGCACGGTCAGGCGAGGCAAGGCTAAGGCACGACAACGCAAGGCTAGGCAATGCACGACAACGCAAGGAAAGCTTAAAGTAAAGGAAGGCACGGTCAGGCGAGATAAGGCTAAGGCACGACAACGCAAGGCTAGGCAATGCAGGGAAGGCAAGCAAAGAGTAACGGAAGGTAAGCAAGGCAAGGAAAAGCAAGGAAAGGCAAGGGTAACGTAAGGAACGGCACGGCAAGGGGAAACAAATCTAAGGCACGACAACGCACGCTAGGCAATGCACGGCAAGGCAAGTAAAGGGTAACGCATGGGAACGCACGTTCCGGCGAGGCAAGGCTAAGGCACGACAACGCAAGGCTAGGCAATGCACGGAAGGCAAGCAAAGAGTATCGGAAGGTAAGGAAGGCAAGGGAAAGCAAGGAAAGGCAAGTGTAACCGAAGGAACCGCACGGCAAGGGGAAACAAGGCTAAGGCACGACAAAGCACGCTAGGCAATGCACGGCAAGGCAAGGAAAGGGTAACGCATGGGACAGCACGGTCAGGCGAGGCAAGGCTAAGGCATGACAACGCAAGGCTAGGCAATGCACGGAAAGCAAGCAAAGAGTAACGGAACGCAAGGAAGGCAAGGGAAAGCAAGGGAAGGCAAGCGTAACGGAAGGAACGGCACGGCAAGGGGTAACAAGGCTAAGGCACGACAATGCAGGGCTAGGCAATGCACGGCAAGGCAAGGAAAGCTTAAAGCAAAGGAAGGCACGGTCAGGCGAGATAAGGTTAAGGCACGACAACGCAAGGCTAGGCAATGGACGGAAGGCAAGCAAAGAGTAACGGAAGGTAAGGAAGGCAAGGCAAAGCCAGGCAAGGCAAGTGTAACAAAAGGCACGGCACGGCAAGGGGAAACAAGGCTAAGGCACGACAACGCACGGCTAGGCAATGAAGGGAAGGCAAGGAAAGGGTAACGCAAGGCAAGGCACGGTGAGGCTAGGCAAGGCTAATGCACGAAAACGCAAGGCTAGGCAATGCACGACAATGCAAGGAAAGCTTAAAGCAAAGGAAGGCACGGTCAGGCGAGATAAGGCTAAGGCACGACAACTCAAGGCTACGCAATGCCCGGAAAGCAAGCAAAGAGTAACGGAACGCAAGGAAGGCAAGGGAAAGCAACGGAAGGCAAGGGTAACGCAAGGAACGGCAGGGCAAGGGGTAACAAGGCTAAGGCACGACAACGCAAGGCTAGGCAATACACCGCAAGGCAAGGAAAGGGTAACGCAAGGGAAGGCACGGTCAGGTGAGGCAAGGCTAATGCACGACAACGCAAGGCTAGGCAGTGCACGGCAAGGCAAGGAAAGAGTAACGGAAGGAAAGGAAGGCAAGGCAAAGCCAGGCAAGGCAAGTGTAACAAAAGGCACGGCACGGCAAGGGGAAACAAGGCTAAGGCACGACAACGCACGGCTAGGCAATGCAAGGGAAGTCAAGGAAAGGGTAACGCAAGGCAAGGCACGGTGAGGCTAGGCAAGGCTAATGCACGAAAATGCAAGGCTAGGCAATGCACGACAATGCAAGGAAAGCTTAAAGCAAAGGAAGGCACGGTCAGGCGAGATAAGGCTAAGGCACGACAACGCAAGGCTAGGCAATGCAGGGAAGGCAAGAAAAGAGTAAAGGAATGTAAGCAAGGCAAGGAAAAGCAAGGAAAGGCAAGGGTAACGGAAGGAACGGCACGGCAAGGGGAAACAAGTCTAAGGCATGACAACGCACGCTAGGCAATGCACGGCAAGGCAAGGAAAGGGTAACGCATGCGAAAGCACGGTCAGGCGAGGCAAGGCTAAGGCACGACAACGCAAGGCTAGGCAATCCACGACAATGCAAGGAAAGCTTAAAGTAAAGGAAGGCACGGTCAGGCGAGATAAGGCTAAGGCACGACAACGCAAGGCTAGGCAATGCAGGGAAGGCAAGCAAAGTGTAACGGAAGGTAAGCAAGGCAAGGAAAAGCAAGGAAAGGCAAGGGTAACGTAAGGAACGGCACGGCAAGGGGAAACAAGTCTAAGGCACGACAACGCACGCTAGGCAATGCACGGCAAGGCAAGTAAAGGGTAACGCATGGGAAAGCACGTTCCGGCGAGGCAAGGCTAAGGCACGACAACGCAAGGCTAGGCAATGCACGGAAGGCAAGCAAAGAGTATCGGAAGGTAAGGAAGGCAAGGGAAAGCAAGGAAAGGCAAGTGTAACGGAAGGAACCGCACGGCAAGGGGAAACAAGGCTAAGGCACGACAAAGCACGCTAGGCAATGCACGGCAAGGCAAGGAAAGGGTAACGCATGGGAAAGCACGGTCAGGCGAGGCAAGGCTAAGGCATGACAACGCAAGGCTAGGCAATGCACGGAAAGCAAGCAAAGAGTAACGGAACGCAAGGAAGGCAAGGGAAAGCAAAGGAAGGCAAGGGTAACGGAAGGAATTCCACGGCAACGGGTAACAAGGCTAAGGCACGACAACGCAGCGCTAGGCAATGCACGGCAAGGCAAGGAAAGGGTAACGCAAGGGAAGGCACGGTCAGGTGAGGCAAGGATAAGGCATGACAACGCAAGGCTAGGCAATGCACGGAAAGCAAGCAAAGAGTAACGGAACGCAAGGAAGGCAAGGGAAAGCAAGGGAAGGCAAGCGTAACGGAAGGAACGGCACGGCAAGGGGTAACAAGGCTAAGGCACGACAACGCAGGGCTAGGCAATGCACGGCAAGGCAAGGAAAGCTTAAAGCAAAGGAAGGCACGGTCAGGCGAGATAAGGCTAAGGCACGACAACGCAAGGCTAGGCAATGGACGGAAGGCAAGCAAAGAGTAACGGAAGGTAAGGAAGGCAAGGGAAAGCAAGGAAAGGAAAGTGTAACGGAAGGAACCGCACGGCAAGAGGAAACAAGGCTAAGGCACGACAACGCACGCTAGGCAATGTACGGCAAGGCAAGGAAAGGGTAACGCATGGGAAAGCACGGTCAGGCGAGGCAAGGCTAAGGCATGACAACGCAAGGCTAGGCAATGCACGGAAAGCAAGCAAAGAGTAACGGAACGCAAGGAAGGCAAGGGAAAGCAAGGGAAGGCAAGCGTAACGGAAGGAAAGGCACGGCAAGGGGTAACAAGGCTAAGGCACGACAACGCAGGGCTAGGCAATGCAGGGAAGGCAAGCAAAGAGTAAAGGAATGTAAGCAAGGCAAGGATAAGCAAGTAAAGGCAAGGGTAACGGAAGGAACGGCACGGCAAGGGGAAACAAGTCTAAGGCATGACAACGCACGATAGGCAATGCACGGCAAGGCAAGGAAAGGGTAACGCATGCGAAAGCACGGTCAGGCGAGGCAAGGCTAAGGCACGACAACGCAAGGCTAGGCAATGCACGACAACGCAAGGAAAGCTTAAAGTAAAGGAAGGCACGGTCAGGCGAGATAAGGCTAAGGCACGACAACGCAAGGCTAGGCAATGCAGGGAAGGCAAGCAAAGAGTAACGGAAGGTAAGCAAGGCAAGGAAAAGCAAGGAAAGGCAAGGGTAACGTAAGGAACGGCACGGCAAGGGGAAACAAGTCTAAGGCCCGACAACGCACGCTAGGCAATGCACGGCAAGGCAAGTAAAGGGTAACGCATGGGAAAGCACGTTCCGGCGAGGCAAGGCTAAGGCACGACAACGCAAGGCTAGGCAATGCACGGAAGGCAAGCAAAGAGAAACGGAAGGTAAGGAAGGCAAGGGAAAGCAAGGAAAGGCAAGTATAACGGAAGGAACCGCACGGCAAGAGGAAACAAGGCTAAGGCACGACAACGCACGCTACGCAATGCACGGCAAGGCAAGGAAAGGGTAACGCATGGGAAAGCACGGTCAGGCGAGGCAAGGCTAAGGCATGACAACGCAAGGCTAGGCAATGCACGGAAAGCAAGCAAAGAGTAACGGAACGCAAGGAAGGCAAGGGAAAGCAAGGGAAGGCAAGCGTAACGGAAGGAACGGCACGGCAAGGGGTAACAAGGCTAAGGCACGACAATGCAGGGCTAGGCAATGCACGGCAAGGCAAGGAAAGCTTAAAGCAAAGGAAGGCACGGTCAGGCGAGATAAGGTTAAGGCACGACAACGCAAGGCTAGGCAATGGACGGAAGGCAAGCAAAGAGTAACGGAAGGTAAGGAAGGCAAGGCAAAGCCAGGCAAGGCAAGTGTAACAAAAGGCACGGCACGGCAAGGGGAAACAAGGCTAAGGCACGACAACGCACGGCTAGGCAATGAAGGGAAGGCAAGGAAAGGGTAACGCAAGGCAAGGCACGGTGAGGCTAGGCAAGGCTAATGCACGAAAACGCAAGGCTAGGCAATGCACGACAATGCAAGGAAAGCTTAAAGCAAAGGAAGGCACGGTCAGGCGAGATAAGGCTAAGGCACGACAACGCAAGGCTACGCAATGCCCGGAAAGCAAGCAAAGAGTAACGGAACGCAAGGAAGGCAAGGGAAAGCAACTGAAGGCAAGGGTAACGCAAGGAACGGCAGGGCAAGGGGTAACAAGGCTAAGGCACGACAACGCAAGGCTAGGCAATACACCGCAAGGCAAGGAAAGGGTAACGCAAGGGAAGGCACGGTCAGGTGAGGCAAGGCTAATGCACGACAACGCAAGGCTAGGCAGTGCACGGCAAGGCAAGGAAAGAGTAACGGAAGGAAAGGAAGGCAAGGCAAAGCCAGGCAAGGCAAGTGTAACAAAAGGCACGGCACGGCAAGGGGAAACAAGGCTAAGGCACGACAACGCACGGCTAGGCAATGCAAGGGAAGGCAAGGAAAGGGTAACGCAAGGCAAGGCACGGTGAGGCTAGGCAAGGCTAATGCACGAAAATGCAAGGCTAGGCAATGCACGACAATGCAAGGAAAGCTTAAAGCAAAGGAAGGCACGGTCAGGCGAGATAAGGCTAAGGCACGACAACGCAAGGCTAGGCAATGCAGGGAAGGCAAGAAAAGAGTAAAGGAATGTAAGCAAGGCAAGGAAAAGCAAGGAAAGGCAAGGGTAACGGAAGGAACGGCACGGCAAGGGGAAACAAGTCTAAGGCATGACAACGCACGCTAGGCAATGCACGGCAAGGCAAGGAAAGGGTAACGCATGCGAAAGCACGGTCAGGCGAGGCAAGGCTAAGGCACGACAACGCAAGGCTAGGCAATCCACGACAATGCAAGGAAAGCTTAAAGTAAAGGAAGGCACGGTCAGGCGAGATAAGGCTAAGGCACGACAACGCAAGGCTAGGCAATGCAGGGAAGGCAAGCAAAGTGTAACGGAAGGTAAGCAAGGCAAGGAAAAGCAAGGAAAGGCAAGGGTAACGTAAGGAACGGCACGGCAAGGGGAAACAAGTCTAAGGCACGACAACGCACGCTAGGCAATGCACGGCAAGGCAAGTAAAGGGTAACGCATGGGAAAGCACGTTCCGGCGAGGCAAGGCTAAGGCACGACAACGCAAGGCTAGGCAATGCACGGAAGGCAAGCAAAGAGTATCGGAAGGTAAGGAAGGCAAGGGAAAGCAAGGAAAGGCAAGTGTAACGGAAGGAACCGCACGGCAAGGGGAAACAAGGCTAAGGCACGACAAAGCACGCTAGGCAATGCACGGCAAGGCAAGGAAAGGGTAACGCATGGGAAAGCACGGTCAGGCGAGGCAAGGCTAAGGCATGACAACGCAAGGCTAGGCAATGCACGGAAAGCAAGCAAAGAGTAACGGAACGCAAGGAAGGCAAGGGAAAGCAAAGGAAGGCAAGGGTAACGGAAGGAATTCCACGGCAACGGGTAACAAGGCTAAGGCACGACAACGCAGCGCTAGGCAATGCACGGCAAGGCAAGGAAAGGGTAACGCAAGGGAAGGCACGGTCAGGTGAGGCAAGGATAAGGCATGACAACGCAAGGCTAGGCAATGCACGGAAAGCAAGCAAAGAGTAACGGAACGCAAGGAAGGCAAGGGAAAGCAAGGGAAGGCAAGCGTAACGGAAGGAACGGCACGGCAAGGGGTAACAAGGCTAAGGCACGACAACGCAGGGCTAGGCAATGCACGGCAAGGCAAGGAAAGCTTAAAGCAAAGGAAGGCACGGTCAGGCGAGATAAGGCTAAGGCACGACAATGCAAGGCTAGGCAATGGACGGAAGGCAAGCAAAGAGTAACAGAAGGTAAGGAAGGCAAGGGAAAGCAAGGAAAGGAAAGTGTAACGGAAGGAACCGCACGGCAAGAGGAAACAAGGCTAAGGCACGACAACGCACGCTAGGCAATGTACGGCAAGGCAAGGAAAGGGTAACGCATGGGAAAGCACGGTCAGGCGAGGCAAGGCTAAGGCACGACAACGCAAGGCTAGGCAATGCACGGAAGGCAAGCAAAGAGTAACGGAAGATAAGGAAGGCAAGGGAAAGCAAGGAAAGGCAAGTGCAACGGAAGGAACGGCACGGCAAGGGAAAACAAGGCTAAGGCACGACAACGCACGGTAGGCAATGCACGGCAGGGCAAGAAAAGGGTAACGCATGGGAAAGCACAGTCAGGCGAGGCAAGGCTAAGGCATGACAACGCAAGGCTACGCAATGCACGGAAAGCAAGCAAAGAGTAACGGAACGCAAGGAAGGCAAGGGAATGCAACGGAAGGCAAGGGTAACGGAAGGAATTGCACGCAAGGGGTAACAAGGCTAAGGCACGACAACGCAGGGCTAGGAAATGCACGGCAAGGCAAGGAAAGGGTAACGCAAGGGAAGGCACGGTCAGGTGAGGCAAGGATAAGGCACGACAACACAAGGCTAGGCAATGCCCGGAAGGCAAGCAAAGAGTAACGGAAGGTAAGGAAGGCAAGGGAAAGCCAGGCAAGGCAAGTGTAACAAAAGCCACGGCACCGCAAGGGGAAACAAGGCTAAGGCACGACAACGCACGGCTAGGCAATGCACGGCAAGGCAAGGAAAGAGTAACGCAAGGAAAGGCACGGTGAGGCTAGGGAAGGCTAATGCACGAAAACGCAATGCTAGGCAATGCACGACAATGCAAGGAAAGCTTAAAGCAAAGGAAGGCACGGTCAGGCGAGATAAGGCTAAGGCACGACAACGCAAGTCTAGGCAATGCAGGGAAGGCAAGGAAAGAGTAACGGAAGGTAAGCAAGTCAAGGAAAAGCAAGGAAAGGCAAGGGTAACGTAAGGAACGGCACGGCAAGGGGAAACAAGTCTAAGGCACGACAACGCACGCTAGGCAATGCACTGCAAGGCAAGTAAAGGGTAACGCATGGGAAAGCACGTTCCGGCGAGGCAAGGCTAAGGCACGACAACGCAAGGCTAGGCAATGCACGGAAAGCAAGCAAAGAGTAACGCATGGGAAAGCACGTTCCGGCGAGGCAAGGCTAAGGCACGACAACGCAAGGCTAGGCAATGCACGGAAGGCAAGCAAAGAGTATCGGAAGGTAAGGAAGGCAAGGGAAAGCAAGGAAAGGCAAGTGTAACGGAAGGAACCGCACGGCAAGGGGAAACAAGGCTAAGGCACGACAAAGCACGCTAGGCAATGCACGGCAAGGCAAGGAAAGGGTAACGCATGGGAAAGCACGGTCAGGCGAGGCAAGGCTAAGGCATGACAACGCAAGGCTAGGCAATGCACGGAAAGCAAGCAAAGAGTAACGGAACGCAAGGAAGGCAAGGGAAAGCAAAGGAAGGCAAGGGTAACGGAAGGAATTCCACGGCAACGGGTAACAAGGCTAAGGCACGACAACGTAGCGCTAGGCAATGCACGGCAAGGCAAGGAAAGCTTAAAGTAAAGGAAGGCACGGTCAGGTGAGGCAAGGATAAGGCATGACAACGCAAGGCTAGGCAATGCACGGAAAGCAAGCAAAGAGTAACGGAACGCAAGGAAGGCAAGGGAAAGCAAGGGAAGGCAAGCGTACCGGAAGGAACGGCACGGCAAGGGGTAACAAGGCTAAGGCACGACAACGCAGGGCTAGGCAATGCACGGCAAGGCAAGGAAAGCTTAAAGCAAAGGAAGGCACGGTCAGGCGAGATAAGGCTAAGGCACGACAACGCAAGGCTAGGCAATGGACGGAAGGCAAGCAAAGAGTAACGGAAGGTAAGGAAGGCAAGGGAAAGCAAGGAAAGGAAAGTGTAACGGAAGGAACCGCACGGCAAGAGGAAACAAGGCTAAGGCACGACAACGCACGCTAGGCAATGTACGGCAAGGCAAGGAAAGGGTAACGCATGGGAAAGCACGGTCAGGCGAGGCAAGGCTAAGGCACGACAACGCAAGGCTAGGCAATGCACGGAAGGCAAGCAAAGAGTAACGGAAGATAAGGAAGGCAAGGGAAAGCAAGGAAAGGCAAGTGCAACGGAAGGAACGGCACGGCAAGGGAAAACAAGGCTAAGGCACGACAACGCACGGTAGGCAATGCACGGCAGGGCAAGAAAAGGGTAACGCATGGGAAAGCACAGTCAGGCGAGGCAAGGCTAAGGCATGACAACGCAAGGCTACGCAATGCACGGAAAGCAAGCAAAGAGTAACGGAACGCAAGGAAGGCAAGGGAATGCAACGGAAGGCAAGGGTAACGGAAGGAATTGCACGCAAGGGGTAACAAGGCTAAGGCACGACAACGCAGGGCTAGGAAATGCACGGCAAGGCAAGGAAAGGGTAACGCAACGGAAGGCACGGTCAGGTGAGGCAAGGATAAGGCACGACAACACAAGGCTAGGCAATGCCCGGAAGGCAAGCAAAGAGTAACGGAAGGTAAGGAAGGCAAGGGAAAGCCAGGCAAGGCAAGTGTAACAAAAGCCACGGCACCGCAAGGGGAAACAAGGCTAAGGCACGACAACGCACGGCTAGGCAATGCACGGCAAGGCAAGGAAAGAGTAACGCAAGGAAAGGCACGGTGAGGCTAGGGAAGGCTAATGCACGAAAACGCAATGCTAGGCAATGCACGACAATGCAAGGAAAGCTTAAAGCAAAGGAAGGCACGGTCAGGCGAGATAAGGCTAAGGCACGACAACGCAAGGCTAGGCAATGCAGGGAAGGCAAGGAAAGAGTAACGGAAGGTAAGCAAGTCAAGGAAAAGCAAGGAAAGGCAAGGGTAACGTAAGGAACGGCACGGCAAGGGGAAACAAGTCTAAGGCACGACAACGCACGCTAGGCAATGCACTGCAAGGCAAGTAAAGGGTAACGCATGGGAAAGCACGTTCCGGCGAGGCAAGGCTAAGGCACGACAACGCAAGGCTAGGCAATGCACGGAAGGCAAGCAAAGAGTAACGGAAGGTAAGGAAGGCAAGGGAAAGCCAAGGAAAGGCAAGTGTAACGGAAGGAACCGCACGGCAAGGGGAAACAAGGCTAAGGCAGGACAACGCACGCTAGGCAATGCACGGCAAGGCAAGGAAAGGGTAACGCATGGGAAAGCACGGTCAGGCGAGGCAAGGCTAAGGCATGACAACGCAAGTCTAGGCAATGCACGGCAAGGCAAGGAAAGCTTAAAGAAAAAGGAAGGCACGGTCAGGCGAGATAAGGCTAAGGTACGAGAACGCAAGGCTAGGCAATGCACGGAAAGCAAGCAAAGAGTAACGGAACGCAAGGAAGGCAAGGGAAAGCAAAGGAAGGCAAGGGTAACGGAAGGAATTGCACGGCAAGGGGTAACAAGGCTAAGGCACGACAACGCAGGGCTAGGCAATGCACGGCAAGGCAAGGAAAGGGTAACGCAAGGGAAGGCACGGTCAGGTGAGGCAAGGATAAGGCACGACAACGCAAGGCTAGGCAATGCACGGAAGGCAAGGAAAGAGTAACGGAAGGTAAGGAAGGCAAGGCAAAGCCAGGCAAGGCAAGTGTAACAAAAGGAACGCCACGGCAAGGGGAAACAAGGCTAAGGCACGACAACGCACGGCTAGGCAATGCACGACAATGCAAGGAAAGCTTAAAGCAAAGGAAGGCACGGTCCGGCGAGATAAGGCTAAGGCACGACAACGCAAGGCTAGGCAATGCAGGGAAGGCAAGCAAAGAGTAACGGAAGGTAAGGAAGGCAAGGGAAAGCAAGGAAAGGCAAGTGTAACGGAAGGAACGGCACGGCAAGGGGAAACAAGGCTAAGGCACGACAACGCACGCTAGGCAATGCACGGCAAGGCAAGGAAAGGGTAACGCATGGGAAAGCACGGTCAGGCGAGGGCAAGGCTAAGGCATGAGAACGCAAGGCTAGGCAATGCACGGAAAGCAAGCAAAGAGTAACGGAACGCAAGGAAGGCAAGGGAAAGCAGCGGAAGGCAAGGGTAACGGAAGGAACGGCACGGCAAGGGGTAACAAGGCTAAGGCACGACAACGCAGGGCTAGGCAATGCACGGCAAGGCAAGGAAAGCTTAAAGCAAAGGAAGGCACGGTCAGGCGAGATAAGGTTAAGGCACGACAACGCAAGGCTAGGCAATGACGGAAGGCAAGCAAAGAGTAACGGAAGGTAAGGAAGGCAAGGCAAAGCCAGGCAAGGCAAGTGTAACAAAAGGCACGGCACGGCAAGGGGAAACAAGGCTAAGGCACGACAACGCAAGGCTAGGCAATGCAGGGAAGGCAAGCAAAGTGTAACGGAAGGTAAGCAAGGCAAGGAAAAGCAAGGAAAGGCAAGGGTAACGTAAGGAACGGCACGGCAAGGGGAAACAAGTCTAAGGCACGACAACGCACGCTAGGCAATGCACGGCAAGGCAAGGAAAGGGTAACGCATGGGAAAGCACGGTCAGGCGAGGCAAGGCTAAGGCACGACAACGCAAGGCTAGGCAATGCACGGAAGGCAAGCAAAGAGTAACGGAAGGTAAGGAAGGCAAGGGAAAGCAAGGAAAGGCAAGTGTAACGGAAGGAACCGCACGGCAAGGGGAAACAAGGCTAAGGCACGACAAAGCACGCTAGGCAATGCACGGCAAGGCAAGGAAAGGGTAACGCATGGGAAAGCACGGTCAGGCGAGGCAAGGCTAAGGCATGACAACGCAAGGCTAGGCAATGCACGGAAAGCAAGCAAAGAGTAACGGAACGCAAGGAAGGCAAGGGAAAGCAAAGGAAGGCAAGGGTAACGGAAGGAATTCCACGGCAACGGGTAACAAGGCTAAGGCACGACAACGCAGCGCTAGGCAATGCACGGCAAGGCAAGGAAAGGGTAACGCAAGGGAAGGCACGGTCAGGTGAGGCAAGGATAAGGCATGACAACGCAAGGCTAGGCAATGCACGGAAAGCAAGCAAAGAGTAACGGAACGCAAGGAAGGCAAGGGAAAGCAAGGGAAGGCAAGCGTAACGGAAGGAACGGCACGGCAAGGGGTAACAAGGCTAAGGCACGACAACGCAGGGCTAGGCAATGCACGGCAAGGCAAGGAAAGCTTAAAGCAAAGGAAGGCACGGTCAGGCGAGATAAGGCTAAGGCACGACAACGCAAGGCTAGGCAATGGACGGAAGGCAAGCAAAGAGTAACGGAAGGTAAGGAAGGCAAGGGAAAGCAAGGAAAGGAAAGTGTAACGGAAGGAACCGCACGGCAAGAGGAAACAAGGCTAAGGCACGACAACGCACGCTAGGCAATGTACGGCAAGGCAAGGAAAGGGTAACGCATGGGAAAGCACGGTCAGGCGAGGCAAGGCTAAGGCACGACAACGCAAGGCTAGGCAATGCACGGAAGGCAAGCAAAGAGTAACGGAAGATAAGGAAGGCAAGGGAAAGCAAGGAAAGGCAAGTGCAACGGAAGGAACGGCACGGCAAGGGAAAACAAGGCTAAGGCACGACAACGCACGCTAGGCAATGCACGGCAGGGCAAGAAAAGGGTAACGCATGGGAAAGCACAGTCAGGCGAGGCAAGGCTAAGGCATGACAACGCAAGGCTACGCAATGCACGGAAAGCAAGCAAAGAGTAACGGAACGCAAGGAAGGCAAGGGAATGCAACGGAAGGCAAGGGTAACGGAAGGAATTGCACGCAAGGGGTAACAAGGCTAAGGCACGACAACGCAGGGCTAGGCAATGCACGGCAAGGCAAGGAAAGGGTAACGCAAGGGAAGGCACGGTCAGGTGAGGCAAGGATAAGGCACGACAACACAAGGCTAGGCAATGCCCGGAAGGCAAGCAAAGAGTAACGGAAGGTAAGGAAGGCAAGGGAAAGCCAGGCAAGGCAAGTGTAACAAAAGCCACGGCACCGCAAGGGGAAACAAGGCTAAGGCACGACAACGCACGGCTAGGCAATGCACGGCAAGGCAAGGAAAGAGTAACGCAAGGAAAGGCACGGTGAGGCTAGGGAAGGCTAATGCACGAAAACGCAATGCTAGGCAATGCACGACAATGCAAGGAAAGCTTAAAGCAAAGGAAGGCACGGTCAGGCGAGATAAGGCTAAGGCACGACAACGCAAGGCTAGGCAATGCAGGGAAGGCAAGGAAAGAGTAACGGAAGGTAAGCAAGTCAAGGAAAAGCAAGGAAAGGCAAGGGTAACGTAAGGAACGGCACGGCAAGGGGAAACAAGTCTAAGGCACGACAACGCACGCTAGGCAATGCACTGCAAGGCAAGTAAAGGGTAACGCATGGGAAAGCACGTTCCGGCGAGGCAAGGCTAAGGCACGACAACGCAAGGCTAGGCAATGCAGCAAGGCAGACAACGCAAGGCTAGGCAATGCACGGAAAGCAAGCAAAGGGTAACGCATGGGAAAGCACGTTCCGGCGAGGCAAGGCTAAGGCACGACAACGCAAGGCTAGGCAATGCACGGAAGGCAAGCAAAGAGTATCGGAAGGTAAGGAAGGCAAGGGAAAGCAAGGAAAGGCAAGTGTAACGGAAGGAACCGCACGGCAAGGGGAAACAAGGCTAAGGCACGACAACGCACGCTAGGCAATGCACGGCAAGGCAAGGAAAGGGTAACGCATGGGAAAGCACGGTCAGGCGAGGCAAGGCTAAGGCATGACAACGCAAGGCTAGGCAATGCACGGAAAGCAAGCAAAGAGTAACGGAACGCAAGGAAGGCAAGGGAAAGCAAGGAAGGCAAGGGTAACGGAAGGAATTCCACGGCAACGGGTAACAAGGCTAAGGCACGACAACGTAGCGCTAGGCAATGCACGGCAAGGCAAGGAAAGCTTAAAGTAAAGGAAGGCACGGTCAGGTGAGGCAAGGATAAGGCATGACAACGCAAGGCTAGGCAATGCACGGAAAGCAAGCAAAGAGTAACGGAACGCAAGGAAGGCAAGGGAAAGCAAGGGAAGGCAAGCGTACCGGAAGGAACGGCACGGCAAGGGGTAACAAGGCTAAGGCACGACAACGCAGGGCTAGGCAATGCACGGCAAGGCAAGGAAAGCTTAAAGCAAAGGAAGGCACGGTCAGGCGAGATAAGGCTAAGGCACGACAACGCAAGGCTAGGCAATGGACGGAAGGCAAGCAAAGAGTAACGGAAGGTAAGGAAGGCAAGGGAAAGCAAGGAAAGGAAAGTGTAACGGAAGGAACCGCACGGCAAGAGGAAACAAGGCTAAGGCACGACAACGCACGCTAGGCAATGTACGGCAAGGCAAGGAAAGGGTAACGCATGGGAAAGCACGGTCAGGCGAGGCAAGGCTAAGGCACGACAACGCAAGGCTAGGCAATGCACGGAAGGCAAGCAAAGAGTAACGGAAGATAAGGAAGGCAAGGGAAAGCAAGGAAAGGCAAGTGCAACGGAAGGAACGGCACGGCAAGGGAAAACAAGGCTAAGGCACGACAACGCACGCTAGGCAATGCACGGCAGGGCAAGAAAAGGGTAACGCATGGGAAAGCACAGTCAGGCGAGGCAAGGCTAAGGCATGACAACGCAAGGCTACGCAATGCACGGAAAGCAAGCAAAGAGTAACGGAACGCAAGGAAGGCAAGGGAATGCAACGGAAGGCAAGGGTAACGGAAGGAATTGCACGCAAGGGGTAACAAGGCTAAGGCACGACAACGCAGGGCTAGGCAATGCACGGCAAGGCAAGGAAAGGGTAACGCAAGGGAAGGCACGGTCAGGTGAGGCAAGGATAAGGCACGACAACACAAGGCTAGGCAATGCCCGGAAGGCAAGCAAAGAGTAACGGAAGGTAAGGAAGGCAAGGGAAAGCCAGGCAAGGCAAGTGTAACAAAAGCCACGGCACCGCAAGGGGAAACAAGGCTAAGGCACGACAACGCACGGCTAGGCAATGCACGGCAAGGCAAGGAAAGAGTAACGCAAGGAAAGGCACGGTGAGGCTAGGGAAGGCTAATGCACGAAAACGCAATGCTAGGCAATGCACGACAATGCAAGGAAAGCTTAAAGCAAAGGAAGGCACGGTCAGGCGAGATAAGGCTAAGGCACGACAACGCAAGGCTAGGCAATGCAGGGAAGGCAAGGAAAGAGTAACGGAAGGTAAGCAAGTCAAGGAAAAGCAAGGAAAGGCAAGGGTAACGTAAGGAACGGCACGGCAAGGGGAAACAAGTCTAAGGCACGACAACGCACGCTAGGCAATGCACTGCAAGGCAAGTAAAGGGTAACGCATGGGAAAGCACGTTCCGGCGAGGCAAGGCTAAGGCACGACAACGCAAGGCTAGGCAATGCACGGAAGGCAAGCAAAGAGTAACGGAAGGTAAGGAAGGCAAGGGAAAGCCAAGGAAAGGCAAGTGTAACGGAAGGAACCGCACGGCAAGGGGAAACAAGGCTAAGGCAGGACAACGCACGCTAGGCAATGCACGGCAAGGCAAGGAAAGGGTAACGCATGGGAAACGCACGAGTCTAAGGCGAGGCAAGGCTAAGGCAATGACGGAAGGCAAGCAAAGAGTAACGGAAGGTAAGGAAGGCAAGGGAAAGCCGGAAGAAGTGTAACAAAACCGGCAAGGGGAAACAAGGCTAAGGCACACAACGCACGCTTAAAGGCAAAAAGGAAGGCACGGTCAGGCGAGATAAGGCTAAGGTACGACAACGCAAGGCTAGGCAATGCACGGAAAGCAAGCAAAGAGTAACGGAACGCAAGGAAGGCAAGGGAAAGCAAAGGAAGGCAAGGGTAACGGAAGGAATTGCACGGCAAGGGGTAACAAGGCTAAGGCACGACAACGCAAGGCTAGGCAATGCACGGCAAGGCAAGGAAAGGGTAACGCAAGGGAAGGCACGGTCAGGTGAGGCAAGGCTAAGGCACGACAACGCAAGGCTAGGCAATGCACGGCAAGGCAAGGAAAGAGTAACGGAAGGAAAGGAAGGCAAGGCAAAGCCAGGCAAGGCAAGTGTAACAAAAGGCACGGCACGGCAAGGGGAAACAAGGCTAAGGCACGACAACGCAAGGCTAGGCAATGCACGACAATGCAAGGAAAGCTTAAAGCAAAGGAAGGCACGGTCAGGCGAGATAAGGCTAAGGCACGACAACGCAAGGCTAGGCAATGCAGGGAAGGCAAGCAAAGAGTAACGGAAGGTAAGGAAGGCAAGGGAAAGCAAGGAAAGGCAAGTGTAACGGAAGGAACGGCACGGCAAGGGGAAACAAGGCTAAGGCACGACAACGCACGCTAGGCAATGCACGGCAAGGCAAGGAAAGGGTAACGCATGGGAAAGCACGGTCAGGCGAGGCAAGGCTAAGGCATGACAACGCAAGGCTAGGCAATGCACGGAAAGCAAGCAAAGAGTAACGGAACGCAAGGAAGGCAAGGGAAAGCAAGGAAGGCAAGGGTAACGGAAGGAACGGCACGGCAAGGGGTAACAAGGCTAAGGCACGACAACGCAGGGCTAGGCAATGCACGGCAAGGCAAGGAAAGCTTAAAGCAAAGGAAGGCACGGTCAGGCGAGATAAGGCTAAGGCACGACAACGCAAGGCTAGGCAATGACGGAAGGCAAGCAAAGAGTAACGGAAGGTAAGGAAGGCAAGGCAAAGCCAGGCAAGGCAAGTGTAACAAAAGGCACGGCACGGCAAGGGGAAACAAGGCTAAGGCACGACAACGCAAGGCTAGGCAATGCAGGGAAGGCAAGCAAAGTGTAACGGAAGGTAAGCAAGGCAAGGAAAAGCAAGGAAAGGCAAGGTAACGTAAGGAACTACGGCAAGGGGAAACAAGTCTAAGGCACGACAACGCACGCTAGGCAATGCACGGCAAGGCAAGGAAAGGGTAACGCATGGGAAAGCACGGTCAGGCGAGGCAAGGCTAAGGCACGACAACGCAAGGCTAGGCAATGCACGGAAGGCAAGCAAAGAGTAACGGAAGGTAAGGAAGGCAAGGGAAAGCAAGGAAAGGCAAGTGTAACGGAAGGAACCGCACGGCAAGGGGAAACAAGGCTAAGGCACGACAACGCACGCTAGGCAATGCACGGCAAGGCAAGGAAAGGGTAACGCATGGGAAAGCACGGTCAGGCGAGGCAAGGCTAAGGCATGACAACGCAAGGCTAGGCAATGCACGGAAAGCAAGCAAAGAGTAACGGAACGCAAGGAAGGCAAGGGAAAGCAAAGGAAGGCAAGGGTAACGGAAGGAATTCCACGGCAAGGGGTAACAAGGCTAAGGCACGACAACGCAGCGCTAGGCAATGCACGGCAAGGCAAGGAAAGGGTAACGCAAGGGAAGGCACGGTCAGGCGAGGCAAGGCTAAGGCATGACAACGCAAGGCTAGGCAATGCACGGAAAGCAAGCAAAGAGTAACGGAACGCAAGGAAGGCAAGGGAAAGCAAGGGAAGGCAAGCGTAACGGAAGGAACGGCACGGCAAGGGGTAACAAGGCTAAGGCACGACAACGCAGGGCTAGGCAATGCACGGCAAGGCAAGGAAAGCTTAAAGCAAAGGAAGGCACGGTCAGGCGAGATAAGGCTAAGGCACGACAACGCAAGGCTAGGCAATGGACGGAAGGCAAGCAAAGAGTAACGGAAGGTAAGGAAGGCAAGGGAAAGCAAGGAAAGGAAAGTGTAACGGAAGGAACCGCACGGCAAGAGGAAACAAGGCTAAGGCACGACAACGCACGCTAGGCAATGTACGGCAAGGCAAGGAAAGGGTAACGCATGGGAAAGCACGGTCAGGCGAGGCAAGGCTAAGGCACGACAACGCAAGGCTAGGCAATGCACGGAAGGCAAGCAAAGAGTAACGGAAGATAAGGAAGGCAAGGGAAAGCAAGGAAAGGCAAGTGCAACGGAAGGAACGGCACGGCAAGGGAAAACAAGGCTAAGGCACGACAACGCACGCTAGGCAATGCACGGCAGGGCAAGAAAAGGGTAACGCATGGGAAAGCACAGTCAGGCGAGGCAAGGCTAAGGCATGACAACGCAAGGCTACGCAATGCACGGAAAGCAAGCAAAGAGTAACGGAACGCAAGGAAGGCAAGGGAATGCAACGGAAGGCAAGGGTAACGGAAGGAATTGCACGCAAGGGGTAACAAGGCTAAGGCACGACAACGCAGGGCTAGGCAATGCACGGCAAGGCAAGGAAAGGGTAACGCAAGGGAAGGCACGGTCAGGTGAGGCAAGGATAAGGCACGACAACACAAGGCTAGGCAATGCCCGGAAGGCAAGCAAAGAGTAACGGAAGGTAAGGAAGGCAAGGGAAAGCCAGGCAAGGCAAGTGTAACAAAAGCCACGGCACCGCAAGGGGAAACAAGGCTAAGGCACGACAACGCACGGCTAGGCAATGCACGGCAAGGCAAGGAAAGAGTAACGCAAGGAAAGGCACGGTGAGGCTAGGGAAGGCTAATGCACGAAAACGCAATGCTAGGCAATGCACGACAATGCAAGGAAAGCTTAAAGCAAAGGAAGGCACGGTCAGGCGAGATAAGGCTAAGGCACGACAACGCAAGGCTAGGCAATGCAGGGAAGGCAAGGAAAGAGTAACGGAAGGTAAGCAAGTCAAGGAAAAGCAAGGAAAGGCAAGGGTAACGTAAGGAACGGCACGGCAAGGGGAAACAAGTCTAAGGCACGACAACGCACGCTAGGCAATGCACTGCAAGGCAAGTAAAGGGTAACGCATGGGAAAGCACGTTCCGGCGAGGCAAGGCTAAGGCACGACAACGCAAGGCTAGGCAATGCACGGAAGGCAAGCAAAGAGTAACGGAAGGTAAGGAAGGCAAGGGAAAGCAAGGAAAGGCAAGTGTAACGGAAGGAACCGCACGGCAAGGGGAAACAAGGCTAAGGCAGGACAACGCACGCTAGGCAATGCACGGCAAGGCAAGGAAAGGGTAACGCATGGGAAAGCACGGTCAGGCGAGGCAAGGCTAAGGCACGACAACGCAAGGCTAGGCAATGCACGGAAAGCAAGCAAAGAGTAACGGAAGCTTAAAAGGGAAAGCCAGGAAGGCACGGTCAGGCGAAGGGGATAAGGCTAAGGTACGAGAACGCAAGGCTAGGCAATGCACGGAAAGCAAGCAAAGAGTAACGGAACGCAAGGAAGGCAAGGGAAAGCAAAGGAAGGCAAGGGTAACAGAAGGAACGGCACGGCAAGGGGTAACAAGGCTAAGGCACGACAACGCAGGGCTAGGCAATGCACGGCAAGGCAAGGAAAGGGTAACGCAAGGGAAGGCACGGTCAGGTGAGGCAAGGCTAAGGCACGACAACGCAAGGCTAGGCAATGCACGGCAAGGCAAGGAAAGAGTAACGGAAGGCAAGGAAGGCAAGGCAAAGCCAGGCAAGGCAAGTGTAACAAAAGGAAAGGGAAAGGAAGCCACGGCAAGGGGAAACAAGGCTAAGGCACGACAACGCAAGGCTAGGCAATGCACGACAAGGCAAGGAAAGGGTAACGCAAAGGAAGGCACGGTCAGGCGAGGCAAGGCTAAGGCACGACAACGCAAGGCTAGGCAATGCACGGAAGGCAAGCAAAGAGTAACGGAAGGTAAGGAAGGCAAGGGAAAGCAAGGAAAGGCAAGTGTAACGGAAGGAACGGCACGGCAAGGGGAAACAAGGCTAAGGCACGACAACGCACGCTAGGCAATGCACGGCAAGGCAAGGAAAGGGTAACGCATGGGAAAGCACGGTCAGGCGAGGCAAGGCTAAGGCATGACAACGCAAGGCTAGGCAATGCACGGAAAGCAAGCAAAGAGTAACGGAACGCAAGGAAGGCAAGGGAAAGCAGCGGAAGGCAAGGGTAACGGAAGGAACGGCACGGCAAGGGGTAACAAGGCTAAGGCACGACAACGCAGGGCTAGGCAATGCACGGCAAGGCAAGGAAAGCTTAAAGCAAAGGAAGGCACGGTCAGGCGAGATAAGGCTAAGGCACGACAACGCAAGGCTAGGCAATGGACGGAAGGCAAGCAAAGAGTAACGGAAGGTAAGGAAGGCAAGGCAAAGCCAGGCAAGGCAAGTGTAACAAAAGGCACGGCACGGCAAGGGGAAACAAGGCTAAGGCACGACAACGCAAGGCTAGGCAATGCAGGGAAGGCAAGCAAAGTGTAACGGAAGGTAAGCAAGGCAAGGAAAAGCAAGGAAAGGCAAGGGTAACGTAAGGAACGGCACGGCAAGGGGAAACAAGTCTAAGGCACGACAACGCACGCTAGGCAATGCACGGCAAGGCAAGTAAAGGGTAACGCATGGGAAAGCACGTTCCGGCGAGGCAAGGCTAAGGCACGACAACGCAAGGCTAGGCAATGCACGGAAGGCAAGCAAAGAGTATCGGAAGGTAAGGAAGGCAAGGGAAAGCAAGGAAAGGCAAGTGTAACGGAAGGAACCGCACGGCAAGGGGAAACAAGGCTAAGGCACGACAAAGCACGCTAGGCAATGCACGGCAAGGCAAGGAAAGGGTAACGCATGGGAAAGCACGGTCAGGCGAGGCAAGGCTAAGGCATGACAACGCAAGGCTAGGCAATGCACGGAAAGCAAGCAAAGAGTAACGGAACGCAAGGAAGGCAAGGGAAAGCAAAGGAAGGCAAGGGTAACGGAAGGAATTCCACGGCAACGGGTAACAAGGCTAAGGCACGACAACGCAGCGCTAGGCAATGCACGGCAAGGCAAGGAAAGGGTAACGCAAGGGAAGGCACGGTCAGGTGAGGCAAGGATAAGGCATGACAACGCAAGGCTAGGCAATGCACGGAAAGCAAGCAAAGAGTAACGGAACGCAAGGAAGGCAAGGGAAAGCAAGGGAAGGCAAGCGTAACGGAAGGAACGGCACGGCAAGGGGTAACAAGGCTAAGGCACGACAACGCAGGGCTAGGCAATGCACGGCAAGGCAAGGAAAGCTTAAAGCAAAGGAAGGCACGGTCAGGCGAGATAAGGCTAAGGCACGACAACGCAAGGCTAGGCAATGGACGGAAGGCAAGCAAAGAGTAACGGAAGGTAAGGAAGGCAAGGGAAAGCAAGGAAAGGAAAGTGTAACGGAAGGAACCGCACGGCAAGAGGAAACAAGGCTAAGGCACGACAACGCACGCTAGGCAATGTACGGCAAGGCAAGGAAAGGGTAACGCATGGGAAAGCACGGTCAGGCGAGGCAAGGCTAAGGCACGACAACGCAAGGCTAGGCAATGCACGGAAGGCAAGCAAAGAGTAACGGAAGATAAGGAAGGCAAGGGAAAGCAAGGAAAGGCAAGTGCAACGGAAGGAACGGCACGGCAAGGGAAAACAAGGCTAAGGCACGACAACGCACGGTAGGCAATGCACGGCAGGGCAAGAAAAGGGTAACGCATGGGAAAGCACAGTCAGGCGAGGCAAGGCTAAGGCATGACAACGCAAGGCTACGCAATGCACGGAAAGCAAGCAAAGAGTAACGGAACGCAAGGAAGGCAAGGGAATGCAACGGAAGGCAAGGGTAACGGAAGGAATTGCACGCAAGGGGTAACAAGGCTAAGGCACGACAACGCAGGGCTAGGAAATGCACGGCAAGGCAAGGAAAGGGTAACGCAAGGGAAGGCACGGTCAGGTGAGGCAAGGATAAGGCACGACAACACAAGGCTAGGCAATGCCCGGAAGGCAAGCAAAGAGTAACGGAAGGTAAGGAAGGCAAGGGAAAGCCAGGCAAGGCAAGTGTAACAAAAGCCACGGCACCGCAAGGGGAAACAAGGCTAAGGCACGACAACGCACGGCTAGGCAATGCACGGCAAGGCAAGGAAAGAGTAACGCAAGGAAAGGCACGGTGAGGCTAGGGAAGGCTAATGCACGAAAACGCAATGCTAGGCAATGCACGACAATGCAAGGAAAGCTTAAAGCAAAGGAAGGCACGGTCAGGCGAGATAAGGCTAAGGCACGACAACGCAAGGCTAGGCAATGCAGGGAAGGCAAGGAAAGAGTAACGGAAGGTAAGCAAGTCAAGGAAAAGCAAGGAAAGGCAAGGGTAACGTAAGGAACGGCACGGCAAGGGGAAACAAGTCTAAGGCACGACAACGCACGCTAGGCAATGCACTGCAAGGCAAGTAAAGGGTAACGCATGGGAAAGAACGTTCCGGCGAGGCAAGGCTAAGGCACGACAACGCAAGGCTAGGCAATGCACGGAAGGCAAGCAAAGAGTAACGGAAGGTAAGGAAGGCAAGGGAAAGCCAGGAAAGGCAAGTGTAACGGAAGGAACCGCACGGCAAGGGGAAACAAGGCTAAGGCAGGACAACGCACGCTAGGCAATGCACGGCAAGGCAAGGAAAGGGTAACGCATGGGAAAGCACGGTCAGGCGAGGCAAGGCTAAGGCATGACAACGCAAGTCTAGGCAATGCACGGCAAGGCAAGGAAAGCTTAAAGAAAAGGAAGGCACGGTCAGGCGAGATAAGGCTAAGGTACGAGAACGCAAGGCTAGGCAATGCACGGAAAGCAAGCAAAGAGTAACGGAACGCAAGGAAGGCAAGGGAAAGCAAAGGAAGGCAAGGGTAACAGAAGGAATTGCACGGCAAGGGGTAACAAGGCTAAGGCACGACAACGCAGGGCTAGGCAATGCACGGCAAGGCAAGGAAAGGGTAACGCAAGGGAAGGCACGGTCAGGTGAGGCAACGATAAGGCACGACAACGCAAGGTTAGGCAATGCACGGCAAGGCAAGGAAAGAGTAACGGAAGGAAAGGAAGGCAAGGCAAAGCCAGGCAAGGCAAGTGTAACAAAAGGCACGCCACGGCAAGGGGAAACAAGGCTAAGGCACGACAACGCAAGGCTAGGCAATGCACGACAATGCAAGGAAAGCTTAAAGCAAAGGAAGGCACGGTCCGGCGAGATAAGCCTAAGGCACGACAACGCAAGGCTAGGCAATGCAGGGAAGGCAAGCAAAGAGTAACGGAAGGTAAGGAAGGCAAGTGAAAGCAAGGAAAGGCAAGTGTAACGGAAGGAACGGCACGGCAAGGGGAAACAAGGCTAAGGCACGACAACGCACGCTAGGCAATGCACGGCAAGGCAAGGAAAGGGTAACGCATGGGAAAGCACGGTCAGGCGGGGCAAGGCTAAGGCATGAGAACGCAAGGCTAGGCAATGTACGGAAAGCAAGCAAAGAGTAACGGAACGCAAGGAAGGCAAGGGAAAGCAGCGGAAGGCAAGGGTAACGGAAGGAACGGCAGGGCAAGGGGTAACAAGGCTAAGGCACGACAACGCAGGGCTAGGCAATGCACGGCAAGGCAAGGAAAGCTTAAAGCAAAGGAAGGCACGGTCAGGCGAGATAAGGTTAAGGCACGACAACGCAAGGCTAGGCAATGGACGGAAGGCAAGCAAAGAGTAACGGAAGGTAAGGAAGGCAAGGCAAAGCCAGGCAAGGCAAGTGTAACAAAAGGCACGGCACGGCAAGGGGAAACAAGGCTAAGGCACGACAACGCACGGCTAGGCAATGCACGGCAAGGCAAGGAAAGCTTAAAGAAAAGGAAGGCACGGTCAGGCGAGATAAGGCTAAGGTACGAGAACGCAAGGCTAGGCAATGCACGGAAAGCAAGCAAAGAGTAACGGAACGCAAGGAAGGCAAGGGAAAGCAAAGGAAGGCAAGGGTAACGGAAGGAATTGCACGGCAAGGGGTAACAAGGCTAAGGCACGACATCGCAGGGCTAGGCAATGCACGGCAAGGCAAGGAAAGGGTAACGCAAGGGAAGGCACGGTCAGGTGAGGCAACAATAAGGCACGACAACGCAAGGTTAGGCAATGCACGGCAAGGCAAGGAAAGAGTAACGGAAGGAAAGGAAGGCAAGGCAAAGCCAGGCAAGGCAAGTGTAACAAAAGGCACGCCACGGCAAGGGGAAACAAGGCTAAGGCACGACAACGCAAGGCTAGGCAATGCACGACAATGCAAGGAAAGCTTAAAGCAAAGGAAGGCACGGTCCGGCGAGATAAGCCTAAGGCACGACAACGCAAGGCTAGGCAATGCAGGGAAGGCAAGCAAAGAGTAACGGAAGGTAAGCAAGGCAAGGGAAAGCAAGGGAAGGCAAGCGTAACGGAAGGAACGGCACGGCAAGGGGTAACAAGGCTAAGGCACGACAACGCAGGGCTAGGCAGTGCACGGCAAGGCAAGGAAAGCTTAAAGCAAAGGAAGGCACGGTCAGGCGAGATAAGGTTAAGGCACGACAACGCAAGGCTAGGCAATGGACGGAAGGCAAGCAAAGAGTAACGGAAGGTAAGGAAGGCAAGGCAAAGCCAGGCAAGGCAAGTGTAACAAAAGGCACGGCACGGCAAGGGGAAACAAGGCTAAGGCACGACAACGCACGGCTAGGCAATGAAGGGAAGGCAAGGAAAGGGTAACGCAAGGCAAGGCACGGTGAGGCTAGGCAAGGCT
Source organism: Macrotis lagotis (assembly GCF_037893015.1). NCBI lineage: Eukaryota > Metazoa > Chordata > Mammalia > Peramelemorphia > Peramelidae > Macrotis > Macrotis lagotis. The sequence goes on along the minus strand of NW_027422196.1, from coordinate 176,109 downwards.
AATGCACGAAAACGCAAGGCTAGGCAATGCACGACAATGCAAGGAAAGCTTAAAGCAAAGGAAGGCACGGTCAGGCGAGATAAGGCTAAGGCACGACAACGCAAGGCTACGCAATGCCCGGAAAGCAAGCAAAGAGTAACGGAACGCAAGGAAGGCAAGGGAATGCAACGGAAGGCAAGGGTAACGGAACGAATTGCACGCAAGGGGAAACAAGGCTAAGGCACGACAACGCACGGCTAGGCAATGCACGGCAAGGCAAGGAAAGAGTAACGCAAGGAAAGGCACGGTGAGGCTAGGGAAGGCTAATGCACGAAAACGCAAAGCTAGGCAATGCACGACAATTCAAGGAAAGCTTAAAGTAAAGGAAGGCACGGTTAGGCGAGATAAGGCTAAGGCACGACAACGCAAGGCTAGGCATTGCAGGGAAGGCAAGCAAAGAGTAACGGAAGGTAAGCAAGGCAAGGAAAAGCAAGGAAAGGCAAGTGTAACGGAAGGAACCGCACGGCAAGGGGAAATAAGGCTATGGCACGACAACGCACGCTAGGCAATGCACGGCAAGGCAAGGAAAGGGTAACGCATGGGAAAGCACGGTCAGGCGAGGCAAGGCTAAGGCATGACAACGCAAGGCTAGGCAATGCACGGAAAGCAAGCAAAGAGTAACGGAACGCAAGGAAGGCAAGGGAATGCAGGGGAAGGCAAGCGTAACGGAAGGAAAGGCACGGCAAGGTGTAACAAGGCTAAGGCACGACAACGCAGGGCTAGGCAATGCAGGGAAGGCAAGCAAAGAGTAAAGGAATGTAAGCAAGGCAAGGAAAAGCAAGGAAAGGCAAGGGTAACGGAAGGAACGGCACGGCAAGGGGAAACAAGTCTAAGGCATGACAACGCACGCTAGGCAATGCACGGCAAGGCAAGGAAAGGGTAACGCATGCGAAAGCACGGTCAGGCGAGGCAAGGCTAAGGCACGACAACGCAAGGCTAGGCAATGCACGGAAGGCAAGCAAAGAGTAACGGAAGGTAAGGAAGGCAAGGGAAAGCAAGGAAAGGCAAGTGTAACGGAAGGAACCGCACGGCAAGGGGAAACAAGGCTAAGGCACGACAAAGCACGCTAGGCAACGCACGGCAAGTCAAGGAAAGGGTAACGCATGGGACAGCACGGTCAGGCGAGGCAAGGCTAAGGCATGACAACGCAAGGCTAGGCAATGCACGGAAAGCAAGCAAAGAGTAACGGAACGCAAGGAAGGCAAGGGAAAGCAAGGGAAGGCAAGCGTAACGGAAGGAACGGCACGGCCAGGGATTAACAAGGCTAAGGCACGACAACGCAGGGCTAGGCAATGCACGGCAAGGCAAGGAAAGCTTAAAGCAAAGGAAGGCACGGTCAGGCGAGATAAGGTTAAGGCACGACAACGCAAGGCTAGGCAATGGACGGAAGGCAAGCAAAGAGTAACGGAAGGTAAGGAAGGCAAGGCAAAGCCAGGCAAGGCAAGTGTAACAAAAGGCACGGCACGGCAAGGGGAAACAAGGCTAAGGCACGACAACGCACGGCTAGGCAATGAAGGGAAGGCAAGGAAAGGGTAACGCAAGGCAAGGCACGGTGAGGCTAGTCAAGGCTAATGCACGAAAACGCAAGGCTAGGCAATGCACGACAATGCAAGGAAAGCTTAAAGCAAAGGAAGGCACGGTCAGGCGAGATAAGGCTAAGGCACGACAACGCAAGGCTACGCAATGCCCGGAAAGCAAGCAAAGAGTAACGGAACGCAAGGAAGGCAAGGGAAAGCAGCGGAAGGCAAGGGTAACGGATGGAACGGCAGGGCAAGGGGTAACAAGGCTAAGGCACGACAACGCAAGGCTAGGCAATACACCGCAAGGCAAGGAAAGGGTAACGCAAGGGAACGCACGGTCAGGTGAGGCAAGGCTAATGCACGACAACGCAAGGCTAGGCAGTGCACGGCAAGGCAAGGAAAGAGTAACGGAAGGAAAGGAAGGCAAGGAAAAGCCAGGCAAGGCAAGTGTAACAAAAGGCACGGCACGGCAAGGGGAAACAAGGCTAAGGCACGACAACGCACGGCTAGACAATGCAAGGGAAGGCAAGGAAAGGGTAACGCAAGGCAAGGCACGGTGAGGCTAGGCAAGGCTAATGCACGAAAATGCAAGGCTAGGCAATGCACGACAATGCAAGGAAAGCTTAAAGCAAAGGAAGGCACGGTCAGGCGAGATAAGGCTAAGGCACGACAACGCAAGGCTAGGCAATGCAGGGAAGGCAAGAAAAGAGTAAAGGAATGTAAGCAAGGCAAGGAAAAGCAAGGAAAGGCAAGGGTAACGGAAGGAACGGCACGGCAAGGGGAAACAAGTCTAAGGCATGACAACGCACGCTAGGCAATGCACGGCAAGGCAAGGAAAGGGTAACGCATGCGAAAGCACGGTCAGGCGAGGCAAGGCTAAGGCACGACAACGCAAGGCTAGGCAATGCACGACAATGCAAGGAAAGCTTAAAGTAAAGGAAGGCACGGTCAGGCGAGATAAGGCTAAGGCACGACAACGCAAGGCTAGGCAATGCACGGAAGGCAAGCAAAGAGTATCGGAAGGTAAGGAAGTCAAGGGAAAGCAAGGAAAGGCAAGTGTAACGGAAGGAACCGCACGGCAAGGGGAAACAAGGCTAAGGCACGACAAAGCACGCTAGGCAATGCACGGCAAGGCAAGGAAAGGGTAACGCATGGGAAAGCACGGTCAGGCGAGGCAAGGCTAAGGTATGACAACGCAAGGCTAGGCAATGCACGGAAAGCAAGCAAAGAGTAACGGAACGCAAGGAAGGCAAGGGAAAGCAAGGGAAGGCAAGCGTAACGGAAGGAACGGCACGGCAAGGGGTAACAAGGCTAAGGCACGACAACGCAGGGCTAGGCAATGCACGGCAAGGCAAGGAAAGCTTAAAGCAAAGGAAGGCACGGTCAGGCGAGATAAGGCTAAGGTACGAGAACGCAAGGCTAGGCAATGGACGGAAGGCAAGCAAAGAGTAACGGAAGGTAAGGAAGGCAAGGGAAAGCAAGGAAACGAAAGTGTAACGGAAGGAACCGCACGGCAAGGGGAAACAAGGCTAAGGCACGACAACGCACGCTAGGCAATGAACGGCAAGGCAAGGAAAGGGTAACGCATGGGAAAGCACGGTCAGGCGAGGCAAGGCTAAGGCATGACAACGCAAGGCTAGGCAATGCACGGAAAGCAAGCAAAGAGTAACGGAACGCAAGGAAGGCAAGGGAAAGCAGCGGAAGGCAAGGGTAACGGAAGGAACGGCAGGGCAAGGGGTAACAAGGCTAAGGCACGACAACGCAAGGCTAGGCAATACACCGCAAGGAAAGGAAAGGGTAACGCAAGGGAAGGCACGGTCAGGTGAGGCAAGGCTAATGCACGACAACGCAAGGCTAGGCAGTGCACGGCAAGGCAAGGAAAGAGTAACGGAAGGAAAGGAAGGCAAGGCAAAGCCAGGCAAGGCAAGTGTAACAAAAGGCACGGCACGGCAAGGGGAAACAAGGCTAAGGCACGAAAACGCACGGCTAGGCAATGCAAGGGAAGGCAAGGAAAGGGTAACGCAAGGCAAGGCACGGTGAGGCTAGGCAAGGCTAATGCACGAAAACGCAAGGCTAGGCAATGCACGACAATGCAAGGAAAGCTTAAAGCAAAGGAAGGCACGGTCAGGCGAGATAAGGCTAAGGCACGACAACGCAAGGCTAGGCAATGCAGGAAGGCAAGCAAAGAGTAACGGAAGGTAAGCAAGGCAAGGAAAAGCAAGGAAAGGCAAGGGTAACGTAAGGAACGGCACGGCAAGGGGAAACAAGTCTAAGGCACGACAACGCACGCTAGGCAATGCACGGCAAGGCAAGTAAAGGGTAACGCATGGGAAAGCACGTTCCGGCGAGGCAAGGCTAAGGCACGACAACGCAAGGCTAGGCAATGCACGGAAGGCAAGCAAAGAGTAACGGAAGGTAAGGAAGGCAAGGGAAAGCAAGGAAAGGCAAGTGTAACGGAAGGAACCGCACGGCAAGGGGAAACAAGGCTAAGGCACGACAAAGCACGCTAGGCAACGCACGGCAAGGCAAGGAAAGGGTAACGCATGGGACAGCACGGTCAGGCGAGGCAAGGCTAAGGCATGACAACGCAAGGCTAGGCAATGCACGGAAAGCAAGCAAAGAGTAACGGAACGCAAGGAAGGCAAGGGAAAGCAAGGGAAGGCAAGCGTAACGGAAGGAACGGCACGGCAAGGGGTAACAAGGCTAAGGCACGACAACGCAGGGCTAGGCAATGCACGGCAAGGCAGGGAAAGCTTAAAGCAAAGGAAGGCACGGTCAGGCGAGATAAGGTTAAGGCACGACAACGCAAGGCTAGGCAATGGACGGAAGGCAAGCAAAGAGTAACGGAAGGTAAGGAAGGCAAGGCAAAGCCAGGCAAGGCAAGTGTAACAAAAGGCACGGCACGGCAAGGGGAAACAAGGCTAAGGCACGACAACGCACGGCTAGGCAATGAAGTGAAGGCAAGGAAAGGGTAACGCAAGGCAAGGCACGGTGAGGCTAGGCAAGGCTAATGCACGAAAACGCAAGGCTAGGCAATGCACGACAATGCAAGGAAAGCTTAAAGCAAAGGAAGGCACGGTCAGGCGAGATAAGGCTAAGGCACGACAACGCAAGGCTACGCAATGCCCGGAAAGCAAGCAAAGAGTAACGGAACGCAAGGAAGGCAAGGGAATGCAACGGAAGGCAAGGGTAACGGAACGAATTGCACGCAAGGGGAAACAAGGCTAAGGCACGACAACGCACGGCTAGGCAATGCACGGCAAGGCAAGGAAAGAGTAACGCAAGGAAAGGCACGGTGAGGCTAGGGAAGGCTAATGCACGAAAACGCAAAGCTAGGCAATGCACGACAATTCAAGGAAAGCTTAAAGTAAAGGAAGGCACGGTCAGGCGAGATAAGGCTAAGGCACGACAACGCAAGGCTAGGCAATGCAGGGAAGGCAAGGAAAGAGTAACGGAAGGTAAGCAAGTCAAGGAAAAGCAAGGAAAGGCAAGTGTAACGTAAGGAACGGCACGGCAAGGGGAAACAAGTCTAAGGCACGACAACGCACGCTAGGCAATGCACTGCAAGGCAAGTAAAGGGTAACGCATGGGAAAGCACGTTCCGGCGAGGCAAGGCTAAGGCACGACAACGCAAGGCTAGGCAATGCACGGAAGGCAAGCAAAGAGTAACGGAAGGTAAGGAAGGCAAGGGAAAGCAAGGAAAGGCAAGTGTAACGGAAGGAACCGCACGGCAAGGGGAAACAAGGCTAAGGCAGGACAACGCACGCTAGGCAATGCACGGCAAGGCAAGGAAAGGGTAACGCATGGGAAAGCACGGTCAGGCGAGGCAAGGCTAAGGCATGACAACGCAAGGCTAGGCAATGCACGGAAAGCAAGCAAAGAATAACGGATCGCAAGGAAGGCAAGGGAAAGCAAGGGAAGGCAAGCGTAACGGAAGGAACGGCACGGCAAGGGGTAACAAGGCTAAGGCACGACAACGCAGGGCTAGGCAATGCACGGCAAGGCAAGGAAAGCTTAAAGCAAAGGAAGGCACGGTCAGGCGAGATAAGGCTAAGGTACGAGAACGCAAGGCTAGGCAATGGACAGAAGGCAAGCAAAGAGGAACGGAAGGTAAGGAAGGCAAGGGAAAGCAAGGAAACGAAAGTGTAACGGAAGGAACCACACGGCAAGGGGAAACAAGGCTAAGGCACGACAACGCACGCTAGGCAATGCACGGCAAGGCAAGGAAAGGGTAACGCATGGGAAAGCACGGTCAGGCGAGGCAAGGCTAAGGCATGACAACGCAAGGCTAGGCAATGCACGGAAAGCAAGCAAAGAGTAACGGAACGCAAGGAAGGCAAGGGAAAGCAACGGAAGGCAAGGGTAACGGAAGGAACGGCAGGGCAAGGGGTAACAAGGCTAAGGCACGACAACGCAAGGCTAGGCAATACACCGCAAGTCAAGGAAAGGGTAACGCAAGGGAAGGCACGGTCAGGTGAGGCAAGGCTAATGCACGACAACGCAAGGCTAGGCAGTGCACGACAAGGCAAGGAAAGAGTAACAGAAGGAAAGGAAGGCAAGGCAAAGCCAGGCAATGCAAGTGTAACAAAAGGCACGGCACGGCAAGGGGAAACAAGGCTAAGGCACGACAACGCACGGCTAGGCAATGCAAGGGAAGGCAAGGAAAGGGTAACGCAAGGCAAGGCACGGTGAGGCTAGGCAAGGCTAATGCACGAAAACGCAAGGCTAGGCAATGCACGACAATGCAAGGAAAGCTTAAAGCAAAGGAAGGCACGGTCAGGCGAGATAAGGCTAAGGCACGACAACGCAAGGCTAGGCAATGCAAGGAAGGCAAGAAAAGAGTAAAGGAATGTAAGCAAGGCAAGGAAAAGCAAGGAAAGGCAAGGGTAACGGAAGGAACGGCACGGCAAGGGGAAACAAGTCTAAGGCATGACAACGCACGCTAGGCAATGCACGGCAAGGCAAGGAAAGGGTAACGCATGCGAAAGCACGGTCAGGCGAGGCAAGGCTAAGGCACGACAACGCAAGGCTAGGCAATGCACGACAATGCAAGGAAAGCTTAAAGTAAAGGAAGGCACGGTCAGGCGAGATAAGGCTAAGGCACGACAACGCAAGGCTAGGCAATGCAGGGAAGGCAAGCAAAGTGTAACGGAACGTAAGCAAGGCAAGGAAAAGCAAGGAAAGGCAAGGGTAACGTAAGGAACGGCACGGCAAGGGGAAACAAGTCTAAGGCACGACAACGCATGCTAGGCAATGCACGGCAAGGCAAGTAAAGGGTAACGCATGGGAAAGCACGTTCCGGCGAGGCAAGGCTAAGGCACGACAACGCAAGGCTAGGCAATGCACGGAAGGCAAGCAAAGAGTATCGGAAGGTAAGGAAGGCAAGGGAAAGCAAGGAAAGGCAAGTGTAACGGAAGGAACCGCACGGCAAGGGGAAACAAGGCTAAGGCACGACAAAGCACGCTAGGCAATGCACGGCAAGGCAAGGAAAGGGTAACGCATGGGAAAGCACGGTCAGGCGAGGCAAGGCTAAGGCATGACAACGCAAGGCTAGGCAATGCACGGAAAGCAAGCAAAGAGTAACGGAACGCAAGGAAGGCAAGGGAAAGCAAGGGAAGGCAAGCGTAACGGAAGGAACGGCACGGCAAGGGGTAACAAGGCTAAGGCACGACAACGCAGGGCTAGGCAATGCACGGCAAGGCAAGGAAAGCTTAAAGCAAAGGAAGGCACGGTCAGGCGAGATAAGGCTAAGGTACGAGAACGCAAGGCTAGGCAATGGACGGAAGGCAAGCAAAGAGTAACGGAAGGTAAGGAAGGCAAGGGAAAGCAAGGAAACGAAAGTGTAACGGAAGGAACCGCACGGCAAGGGGAAACAAGGCTAAGGCACGACAACGCACGCTAGGCAATGAACGGCAAGGCAAGGAAAGGGTAACGCATGGGAAAGCACGGTCAGGCGAGGCAAGGCTAAGGCATGACAACGCAAGGCTAGGCAATGCACGGAAAGCAAGCAAAGAGTAACGGAACGCAAGGAAGGCAAGGGAAAGCAGCGGAAGGCAAGGGTAACGGAAGGAACGGCAGGGCAAGGGGTAACAAGGCTAAGGCACGACAACGCAAGGCTAGGCAATACACCGCAAGGCAAGGAAAGGGTAACGCAAGGGAAGGCACGGTCAGGTGAGGCAAGGCTAATGCACGACAACGCAAGGCTAGGCAGTGCACGGCAAGGCAAGGAAAGAGTAACGGAAGGAAAGGAAGGCAAGGCAAAGCCAGGCAAGGCACGTGTAACAAAAGGCACGGCACGTCAAGGGGAAACAAGGCTAAGGCACGACAACGCACGGCTAGGCAATGCAAGGGAAGGCAAGGAAAGGGTAAAGCAAGACAAGGCACGGTGACGCTAGGCAAGGCTAATGCACGAAAACGCAATGCTAGGCAATGCACGACAATGCAAGGAAAGCTTAAAGCAAAGGAAGGCACGGTCAGGCGAGATAAGGCTAAGGCACGACAACGCAAGGCTAGGCAATGCAGGGAAGGCAAGGAAAGAGTAACGGAAGGTAAGCAAGTCAAGGAAAAGCAAGGAAAGGCAAGGGTAACGTAAGGAACGGCACGGCAAGGGGAAACAAGTCTAAGGCACGACAACGCACGCTAGGCAATGCACTGCAAGGCAAGTAAAGGGTAACGCATGGGAAAGCACGTTCCGGCGAGGCAAGGCTAAGGCACGACAACCCAAGGCTAGGCAATGCACGGAAGGCAAGCAAAGAGTAACGGAAGGTAAGGAAGGCAAGGGAAAGCAAGGAAAGGCAAGTGTAACGGAATGAACCGCACGGCAAGGGGAAACAAGGCTAAGGCAGGACAACGCACGCTAGGCAATGCACTGCAAGGCAAGGAAAGGGTAACGCATGGGAAAGCACGGTCAGGCGAGGCAAGGCTAAGGCATGACAACGCAAGGCTAGGCAATGCACGGCAAGGCAAGGAAAGCTTAAAGAAAAGGAAGGCACGGTCAGGCGAGATAAGGCTAAGGTACGAGAACGCAAGGCTAGGCAATGCACGGAAAGCAAGCAAAGAGTAACGGAACGCAAGGAAGGCAAGGGAAAGCAAAGGAAGGCAAGGGTAACGGAAGGAATTGCACGGCAAGGGGTAACAAGGCTAAGGCACGACATCGCAGGGCTAGGCAATGCACGGCAAGGCAAGGAAAGGGTAACGCAAGGGAAGGCACGGTCAGGTGAGGCAACGATAAGGCACGACAACGCAAGGTTAGGCAATGCACGGCAAGGCAAGGAAAGAGTAACGGAAGGTAAGCAAGTCAAGGAAAAGCAAGGAAAGGCAAGGGTAACGTAAGGAACGGCACGGCAAGGGGAAACAAGTCTAAGGCACGACAACGCACGCTAGGCAATGCACTGCAAGGCAAGTAAAGGGTAACGCATGGGAAAGCACGTTCCGGCGAGGCAAGGCTAAGGCACGACAACGCAAGGCTAGGCAATGCACGGAAGGCAAGCAAAGAGTAACGGAAGGTAAGGAAGGCAAGGGAAAGCAAGGAAAGGCAAGTGTACCGGAAGGAACCGCACGGCAAGGGGAAACAAGGCTAAGGCAGGACAACGCACGCTAGGCAATGCACGGCAAGGCAAGGAAAGGGTAACGCATGGGACAGCACGGTCAGGCGAGGCAAGGCTAAGGCATGACAACGCAAGGCTAGGCAATGCACGGAAAGCAAGCAAAGAGTAACGGAACGCAAGGAAGGCAAGGGAAAGCAAGGGAAGGCAAGCGTAACGGAAGGAACGGCACGGCAAGGGGTAACAAGGCTAAGGCACGACAACGCAGGGCTAGGCAATGCACGGCAAGGCAAGGAAAGCTTAAAGCAAAGGAAGGCACGGTTAGGCGAGATAAGGCTAAGGCACGACAACGCAAGGCTAGGCATTGCAGGGAAGGCAAGCAAAGAGTAACGGAAGGTAAGCAAGGCAAGGAAAAGCAAGGAAAGGCAAGTGTAACGGAAGGAACCGCACGGCAAGGGGAAACAAGGCTATGGCACGACAACGCACGCTAGGCAATGCACGGCAAGGCAAGGAAAGGGTAACGCATGGGAAAGCACGGTCAGGCGAGGCAAGGCTAAGGCATGACAACGCAAGGCTAGGCAATGCACGGAAAGCAAGCAAAGAGTAACGGAACGCAAGGAAGGCAAGGGAAAGCAAGGGAAGGCAAGCGTAACGGAAGGAAAGGCACGGCAAGGGGTAACAAGGCTAAGGCACGACAACGCAGGGCTAGGCAATGCAGGGAAGGCAAGCAAAGAGTAAAGGAATGTAAGCAAGGCAAGGATAAGCAAGTAAAGGCAAGGGTAACGGAAGGAACGGCACGGCAAGGGGAAACAAGTCTAAGGCATGACAACGCACGCTAGGCAATGCACGGCAAGGCAAGGAAAGGGTAACGCATGCGAAAGCACGGTCAGGCGAGGCAAGGCTAAGGCACGACAACGCAAGGCTAGGCAATGCACGACAACGCAAGGAAAGCTTAAAGTAAAGGAAGGCACGGTCAGGCGAGATAAGGCTAAGGCACGACAACGCAAGGCTAGGCAATGCAGGGAAGGCAAGCAAAGAGTAACGGAAGGTAAGCAAGGCAAGGAAAAGCAAGGAAAGGCAAGGGTAACGTAAGGAACGGCACGGCAAGGGGAAACAAATCTAAGGCACGACAACGCACGCTAGGCAATGCACGGCAAGGCAAGTAAAGGGTAACGCATGGGAACGCACGTTCCGGCGAGGCAAGGCTAAGGCACGACAACGCAAGGCTAGGCAATGCACGGAAGGCAAGCAAAGAGTATCGGAAGGTAAGGAAGGCAAGGGAAAGCAAGGAAAGGCAAGTGTAACCGAAGGAACCGCACGGCAAGGGGAAACAAGGCTAAGGCACGACAAAGCACGCTAGGCAATGCACGGCAAGGCAAGGAAAGGGTAACGCATGGGACAGCACGGTCAGGCGAGGCAAGGCTAAGGCATGACTACGCAAGGCTAGGCAATGCACGGAAAGCAAGCAAAGAGTAACGGAACGCAAGGAAGGCAAGGGAAAGCAAGGGAAGGCAAGCGTAACGGAAGGAACGGCACGGCAAGGGGTAACAAGGCTAAGGCACGACATCGCAGGGCTAGGCAATGCACGGCAAGGCAAGGAAAGGGTAACGCAAGGGAAGGCACGGTCAGGTGAGGCAACAATAAGGCACGACAACGCAAGGTTAGGCAATGCACGGCAAGGCAAGGAAAGAGTAACGGAAGGAAAGGAAGGCAAGGCAAAGCCAGGCAAGGCAAGTGTAACAAAAGGCACGCCACGGCAAGGGGAAACAAGGCTAAGGCACGACAACGCAAGGCTAGGCAATGCACGACAATGCAAGGAAAGCTTAAAGCAAAGGAAGGCACGGTCCGGCGAGATAAGCCTAAGGCACGACAACGCAAGGCTAGGCAATGCAGGGAAGGCAAGCAAAGAGTAACGGAAGGTAAGCAAGGCAAGGAAAAGCAAGGAAAGGCAAGGGTAACGTAAGGAACGGCACGGCAAGGGGAAACAAATCTAAGGCACGACAACGCACGCTAGGCAATGCACGGCAAGGCAAGTAAAGGGTAACGCATGGGAAAGCACGTTCCGGCGAGGCAAGGCTAAGGCACGACAACGCAAGGCTAGGCAATGCACGGAAGGCAAGCAAAGAGTATCTGAAGGTAAGGAAGGCAAGGGAAAGCAAGGAAAGGCAAGTGTAACCGAAGGAACCGCACGGCAAGGGGAAACAAGGCTAAGGCACGACAAAGCACGCTAGGCAATGCACGGCAAGGCAAGAAAAGGGTAACGCATGGGACAGCACGGTCAGGCGAGGCAAGGCTAAGGAACGACAACGCAAGGCTAGGCAATGCACGGAAGGCAAGGAAAGCTTAAAGCAAAGAAAGGCACGGTCAGGAGAGATAAGGTTAAGGCACGACAACGCAAGGCTAGGCAATGCAGGGAAGGCAAGCAAAGAGTAACGGAAGGTAAGCAAGGCAAGGGAAAGCAAGGGAAGGCAAGCGTAACGGAAGGAACGGCACGGCAAGGGGTAACAAGGCTAAGGCACGACAACGCAGGGCTAGGCAATGCACGGCAAGGCAAGGAAAGCTTAAAGCAAAGGAAGGCACGGTCAGGCGAGATAAGGTTAAGGCACGACAACGCAAGGCTAGGCAATGGACGGAAGGCAAGCAAAGAGTAACGAAAGGTAAGGAAGGCAAGGCAAAGCCAGGCAAGGCAAGTGTAACAAAAGGCACGGCACGGCAAGGGGAAACAAGGCTAAGGCACGACAACGCACGGCTAGGCAATGAAGGGAAGGCAAGGAAAGGGTAACGCAAGGCAAGGCACGGTGAGGCTAGGCAAGGCTAATGCACGAAAACGCAAGGCTAGGCAATGCACGACAATGCAAGGAAAGCTTAAAGCAAAGGAAGGCACGGTCAGGCGAGATAAGGCTAAGGCACGACAACGCAAGGCTACGCAATGCCCGGAAAGCAAGCAAAGAGTAACGGAACGCAAGGAAGGCAAGGGAATGCAACGGAAGGCAAGGGTAACGGAACGAATTGCACGCAAGGGGAAACAAGGCTAAGGCACGACAACGCACTGCTAGGCAATGCACGGCAAGGCAAGGAAAGAGTAACGCAAGGAAAGGCACGGTGAGGCTAGGGAAGGCTAATGCACGAAAACGCAAAGCTAGGCAATGCACGACAATTCAAGGAAAGCTTAAAGTAAAGGAAGGCACGGTCAGGCGAGATAAGGCTAAGGCACGACAACGCAAGGCTAGGCAATGCAGGGAAGGCAAGGAAAGAGTAACGGAAGGTAAGCAAGTCAAGGAAAAGCAAGGAAAGGCAAGGGTAACGTAAGGAACGGCACGGCAAGGGGAAACAAGTCTAAAGCACGACAACGCACGCTAGGCAATGCACTGCAAGGCAAGTAAAGGGTAACGCATGGGAAAGCACGTTCCGGCGAGGCAAGGCTAAGGCACGACAACGCAAGGCTAGGCAATGCACGGAAGGCAAGCAAAGAGTAACGGAAGGTAAGGAAGGCAAGGGAAAGCAAGGAAAGGCAAGTGTACCGGAAGGAACCGCACGGCAAGGGGAAACAAGGCTAAGGCAGGACAACGCACGCTAGGCAATGCACGGCAAGGCAAGGAAAGGGTAACGCATGGGACAGCACGGTCAGGCGAGGCAAGGCTAAGGCATGACAACGCAAGGCTAGGCAATGCACGGAAAGCAAGCAAAGAGTAACGGAACGCAAGGAAGGCAAGGGAAAGCAAGGGAAGGCAAGCGTAACGGAAGGAACGGCACGGCAAGGGGTAACAAGGCTAAGGCACGACAACGCAGGGCTAGGCAATGCACGGCAAGGCAAGATAAGCTTAAAGCAAAGGAAGGCACGGTTAGGCGAGATAAGGCTAAGGCACGACAACGCAAGGCTAGGCATTGCAGGGAAGGCAAGCAAAGAGTAACGGAAGGTAAGCAAGGCAAGGAAAAGCAAGGAAAGGCAAGTGTAACGGAAGGAACCGCACGGCAAGGGGAAACAAGGCTATGGCACGACAACGCACGCTAGGCAATGCACGGCAAGGCAAGGAAAGGGTAACGCATGGGAAAGCACGGTCAGGCGAGGCAAGGCTAAGGCATGACAACGCAAGGCTAGGCAATGCACGGAAAGCAAGCAAAGAGTAACGGAACGCAAGGAAGGCAAGGGAAAGCAAGGGAAGGCAAGCGTAACGGAAGGAAAGGCACGGCAAGGGGTAACAAGGCTAAGGCACGACAACGCAGGGCTAGGCAATGCAGGGAAGGCAAGCAAAGAGTAAAGGAATGTAAGCAAGGCAAGGATAAGCAAGTAAAGGCAAGGGTAACGGAAGGAACGGCACGGCAAGGGGAAACAAGTCTAAGGCATGACAACGCACGCTAGGCAATGCACGGCAAGGCAAGGAAAGGGTAACGCATGCGAAAGCACGGTCAGGCGAGGCAAGGCTAAGGCACGACAACGCAAGGCTAGGCAATGCACGACAACGCAAGGAAAGCTTAAAGTAAAGGAAGGCACGGTCAGGCGAGATAAGGCTAAGGCACGACAACGCAAGGCTAGGCAATGCAGGGAAGGCAAGCAAAGAGTAACGGAAGGTAAGCAAGGCAAGGAAAAGCAAGGAAAGGCAAGGGTAACGTAAGGAACGGCACGGCAAGGGGAAACAAATCTAAGGCACGACAACGCACGCTAGGCAATGCACGGCAAGGCAAGTAAAGGGTAACGCATGGGAACGCACGTTCCGGCGAGGCAAGGCTAAGGCACGACAACGCAAGGCTAGGCAATGCACGGAAGGCAAGCAAAGAGTATCGGAAGGTAAGGAAGGCAAGGGAAAGCAAGGAAAGGCAAGTGTAACCGAAGGAACCGCACGGCAAGGGGAAACAAGGCTAAGGCACGACAAAGCACGCTAGGCAATGCACGGCAAGGCAAGGAAAGGGTAACGCATGGGACAGCACGGTCAGGCGAGGCAAGGCTAAGGCATGACAACGCAAGGCTAGGCAATGCACGGAAAGCAAGCAAAGAGTAACGGAACGCAAGGAAGGCAAGGGAAAGCAAGGGAAGGCAAGCGTAACGGAAGGAACGGCACGGCAAGGGGTAACAAGGCTAAGGCACGACAATGCAGGGCTAGGCAATGCACGGCAAGGCAAGGAAAGCTTAAAGCAAAGGAAGGCACGGTCAGGCGAGATAAGGTTAAGGCACGACAACGCAAGGCTAGGCAATGGACGGAAGGCAAGCAAAGAGTAACGGAAGGTAAGGAAGGCAAGGCAAAGCCAGGCAAGGCAAGTGTAACAAAAGGCACGGCACGGCAAGGGGAAACAAGGCTAAGGCACGACAACGCACGGCTAGGCAATGAAGGGAAGGCAAGGAAAGGGTAACGCAAGGCAAGGCACGGTGAGGCTAGGCAAGGCTAATGCACGAAAACGCAAGGCTAGGCAATGCACGACAATGCAAGGAAAGCTTAAAGCAAAGGAAGGCACGGTCAGGCGAGATGAGGCTAAGGCACGACAACGCAAGGCTACGCAATGCCCGGAAAGCAAGCAAAGAGTAACGGAACGCAAGGAAGGCAAGGGAAAGCAACGGAAGGCAAGGGTAACGCAAGGAACGGCAGGGCAAGGGGTAACAAGGCTAAGGCACGACAACGCAAGGCTAGGCAATACACCGCAAGGCAAGGAAAGGGTAACGCAAGGGAAGGCACGGTCAGGTGAGGCAAGGCTAATGCACGACAACGCAAGGCTAGGCAGTGCACGGCAAGGCAAGGAAAGAGTAACGGAAGGAAAGGAAGGCAAGGCAAAGCCAGGCAAGGCAAGTGTAACAAAAGGCACGGCACGGCAAGGGGAAACAAGGCTAAGGCACGACAACGCACGGCTAGGCAATGCAAGGGAAGGCAAGGAAAGGGTAACGCAAGGCAAGGCACGGTGAGGCTAGGCAAGGCTAATGCACGAAAATGCAAGGCTAGGCAATGCACGACAATGCAAGGAAAGCTTAAAGCAAAGGAAGGCACGGTCAGGCGAGATAAGGCTAAGGCACGACAACGCAAGGCTAGGCAATGCAGGGAAGGCAAGAAAAGAGTAAAGGAATGTAAGCAAGGCAAGGAAAAGCAAGGAAAGGCAAGGGTAACGGAAGGAACGGCACGGCAAGGGGAAACAAGTCTAAGGCATGACAACGCACGCTAGGCAATGCACGGCAAGGCAAGGAAAGGGTAACGCATGCGAAAGCACGGTCAGGCGAGGCAAGGCTAAGGCACGACAACGCAAGGCTAGGCAATCCACGACAATGCAAGGAAAGCTTAAAGTAAAGGAAGGCACGGTCAGGCGAGATAAGGCTAAGGCACGACAACGCAAGGCTAGGCAATGCAGGGAAGGCAAGCAAAGTGTAACGGAAGGTAAGCAAGGCAAGGAAAAGCAAGGAAAGGCAAGGGTAACGTAAGGAACGGCACGGCAAGGGGAAACAAGTCTAAGGCACGACAACGCACGCTAGGCAATGCACGGCAAGGCAAGTAAAGGGTAACGCATGGGAAAGCACGTTCCGGCGAGGCAAGGCTAAGGCACGACAACGCAAGGCTAGGCAATGCACGGAAGGCAAGCAAAGAGTATCGGAAGGTAAGGAAGGCAAGGGAAAGCAAGGAAAGGCAAGTGTAACGGAAGGAACCGCACGGCAAGGGGAAACAAGGCTAAGGCACGACAAAGCACGCTAGGCAATGCACGGCAAGGCAAGGAAAGGGTAACGCATGGGAAAGCACGGTCAGGCGAGGCAAGGCTAAGGCATGACAACGCAAGGCTAGGCAATGCACGGAAAGCAAGCAAAGAGTAACGGAACGCAAGGAAGGCAAGGGAAAGCAAAGGAAGGCAAGGGTAACGGAAGGAATTCCACGGCAACGGGTAACAAGGCTAAGGCACGACAACGCAGCGCTAGGCAATGCACGGCAAGGCAAGGAAAGGGTAACGCAAGGGAAGGCACGGTCAGGTGAGGCAAGGATAAGGCATGACAACGCAAGGCTAGGCAATGCACGGAAAGCAAGCAAAGAGTAACGGAACGCAAGGAAGGCAAGGGAAAGCAAGGGAAGGCAAGCGTAACGGAAGGAACGGCACGGCAAGGGGTAACAAGGCTAAGGCACGACAACGCAGGGCTAGGCAATGCACGGCAAGGCAAGGAAAGCTTAAAGCAAAGGAAGGCACGGTCAGGCGAGATAAGGCTAAGGCACGACAACGCAAGGCTAGGCAATGGACGGAAGGCAAGCAAAGAGTAACGGAAGGTAAGGAAGGCAAGGGAAAGCAAGGAAAGGAAAGTGTAACGGAAGGAACCGCACGGCAAGAGGAAACAAGGCTAAGGCACGACAACGCACGCTAGGCAATGTACGGCAAGGCAAGGAAAGGGTAACGCATGGGAAAGCACGGTCAGGCGAGGCAAGGCTAAGGCACGACAACGCAAGGCTAGGCAATGCACGGAAGGCAAGCAAAGAGTAACGGAAGATAAGGAAGGCAAGGGAAAGCAAGGAAAGGCAAGTGCAACGGAAGGAACGGCACGGCAAGGGAAAACAAGGCTAAGGCACGACAACGCACGGTAGGCAATGCACGGCAGGGCAAGAAAAGGGTAACGCATGGGAAAGCACAGTCAGGCGAGGCAAGGCTAAGGCATGACAACGCAAGGCTACGCAATGCACGGAAAGCAAGCAAAGAGTAACGGAACGCAAGGAAGGCAAGGGAATGCAACGGAAGGCAAGGGTAACGGAAGGAATTGCACGCAAGGGGTAACAAGGCTAAGGCACGACAACGCAGGGCTAGGAAATGCACGGCAAGGCAAGGAAAGGGTAACGCAAGGGAAGGCACGGTCAGGTGAGGCAAGGATAAGGCACGACAACACAAGGCTAGGCAATGCCCGGAAGGCAAGCAAAGAGTAACGGAAGGTAAGGAAGGCAAGGGAAAGCCAGGCAAGGCAAGTGTAACAAAAGCCACGGCACCGCAAGGGGAAACAAGGCTAAGGCACGACAACGCACGGCTAGGCAATGCACGGCAAGGCAAGGAAAGAGTAACGCAAGGAAAGGCACGGTGAGGCTAGGGAAGGCTAATGCACGAAAACGCAATGCTAGGCAATGCACGACAATGCAAGGAAAGCTTAAAGCAAAGGAAGGCACGGTCAGGCGAGATAAGGCTAAGGCACGACAACGCAAGGCTAGGCAATGCAGGGAAGGCAAGGAAAGAGTAACGGAAGGTAAGCAAGGCAAGGAAAAGCAAGGAAAGGCAAGGGTAACGTAAGGAACGGCACGGCAAGGGGAAACACGTCTAAGGCACGACAACGCACGCTAGGCAATGCACTGCAAGGCAAGTAAAGGGTAACGCATGGGAAAGCACGTTCCGGCGAGGCAAGGCTAAGGCACGACAACGCAAGGCTAGGCAATGCACGGAAAGCAAGTAAAGGGTAACGCATGGGAAAGCACGTTCCGGCGAGGCAAGGCTAAGGCACGACAACGCAAGGCTAGGCAATGCACGGAAGGCAAGCAAAGAGTATCGGAAGGTAAGGAAGGCAAGGGAAAGCAAGGAAAGGCAAGTGTAACGGAAGGAACCGCACGGCAAGGGGAAACAAGGCTAAGGCACGACAAAGCACGCTAGGCAATGCACGGCAAGGCAAGGAAAGGGTAACGCATGGGAAAGCACGGTCAGGCGAGGCAAGGCTAAGGCATGACAACGCAAGGCTAGGCAATGCACGGAAAGCAAGCAAAGAGTAACGGAACGCAAGGAAGGCAAGGGAAAGCAAAGGAAGGCAAGGGTAACGGAAGGAATTCCACGGCAACGGGTAACAAGGCTAAGGCACGACAACGCAGCGCTAGGCAATGCACGGCAAGGCAAGGAAAGCTTAAAGCAAAGGAAGGCACGGTCAGGTGAGGCAAGGATAAGGCATGACAACGCAAGGCTAGGCAATGCACGGAAAGCAAGCAAAGAGTAACGGAACGCAAGGAAGGCAAGGGAAAGCAAGGGAAGGCAAGCGTAACGGAATGAACGGCACGGCAAGGGGTAACAAGGCTAAGGCACGACAACGCAGGGCTAGGCAATGCACGGCAAGGCAAGGAAAGCTTAAAGCAAAGGAAGGCACGGTCAGGCGAGATAAGGCTAAGGCACGACAACGCAAGGCTAGGCAATGGACGGAAGGCAAGCAAAGAGTAACGGAAGGTAAGGAAGGCAAGGGAAAGCAAGGAAAGGAAAGTGTAACGGAAGGAACCGCACGGCAAGAGGAAACAAGGCTAAGGCACGACAACGCACGCTAGGCAATGTACGGCAAGGCAAGGAAAGGGTAACGCATGGGAAAGCACGGTCAGGCGAGGCAAGGCTAAGGCACGACAACGCAAGGCTAGGCAATGCACGGAAGGCAAGCAAAGAGTAACGGAAGATAAGGAAGGCAAGGGAAAGCAAGGAAAGGCAAGTGCAACGGAAGGAATGGCACGGCAAGGGAAAACAAGGCTAAGGCACGACAACGCACGGTAGGCAATGCACGGCAGGGCAAGAAAAGGGTAACGCATGGGAAAGCACAGTCAGGCGAGGCAAGGCTAAGGCATGACAACGCAAGGCTACGCAATGCACGGAAAGCAAGCAAAGAGTAACGGAACGCAAGGAAGGCAAGGGAATGCAACGGAAGGCAAGGGTAACGGAAGGAATTGCACGCAAGGGGTAACAAGGCTAAGGCACGACAACGCAGGGCTAGGAAATGCACGGCAAGGCAAGGAAAGGGTAACGCAACGGAAGGCACGGTCAGGTGAGGCAAGGATAAGGCACGACAACACAAGGCTAGGCAATGCCCGGAAGGCAAGCAAAGAGTAACGGAAGGTAAGGAAGGCAAGGGAAAGCCAGGCAAGGCAAGTGTAACAAAAGCCACGGCACCGCAAGGGGAAACAAGGCTAAGGCACGACAACGCACGGCTAGGCAATGCACGGCAAGGCAAGGAAAGAGTAACGCAAGGAAAGGCACGGTGAGGCTAGGGAAGGCTAATGCACGAAAACGCAATGCTAGGCAATGCACGACAATGCAAGGAAAGCTTAAAGCAAAGGAAGGCACGGTCAGGCGAGATAAGGCTAAGGCACGACAACGCAAGGCTAGGCAATGCAGGGAAGGCAAGGAAAGAGTAACGGAAGGTAAGCAAGTCAAGGAAAAGCAAGGAAAGGCAAGGGTAACGTAAGGAACGGCACGGCAAGGGGAAACAAGTCTAAGGCACGACAACGCACGCTAGGCAATGCACTGCAAGGCAAGTAAAGGGTAACGCATGGGAAAGCACGTTCCGGCGAGGCAAGGCTAAGGCACGACAACGCAAGGCTAGGCAATGCACGGAAGGCAAGCAAAGAGTAACGGAAGGTAAGGAAGGCAAGGGAAAGCCAGGAAAGGCAAGTGTAACGGAAGGAACCGCACGGCAAGGGGAAACAAGGCTAAGGCAGGACAACGCACGCTAGGCAATGCACGGCAAGGCAAGGAAAGGGTAACGCATGGGAAAGCACGGTCAGGCGAGGCAAGGCTAAGGCATGACAACGCAAGTCTAGGCAATGCACGGCAAGGCAAGGAAAGCTTAAAGAAAAGGAAGGCACGGTCAGGCGAGATAAGGCTAAGGTACGAGAACGCAAGGCTAGGCAATGCACGGAAAGCAAGCAAAGAGTAACGGAACGCAAGGAAGGCAAGGGAAAGCAAAGGAAGGCAAGGGTAACGGAAGGAATTGCACGGCAAGGGGTAACAAGGCTAAGGCACGACAACGCAGGGCTAGGCAATGCACGGCAAGGCAAGGAAAGGGTAACGCAAGGGAAGGCACGGTCAGGTGAGGCAACGATAAGGCACGACAACGCAAGGTTAGGCAATGCACGGCAAGGCAAGGAAAGAGTAACGGAAGGAAAGGAAGGCAAGGCAAAGCCAGGCAAGGCAAGTGTAACAAAAGGCACGCCACGGCAAGGGGAAACAAGGCTAAGGCACGACAACGCAAGGCTAGGCAATGCACGACAATGCAAGGAAAGCTTAAAGCAAAGGAAGGCACGGTCCGGCGAGATAAGCCTAAGGCACGACAACGCAAGGCTAGGCAATGCAGGGAAGGCAAGCAAAGAGTAACGGAAGGTAAGGAAGGCAAGTGAAAGCAAGGAAAGGCAAGTGTAACGGAAGGAACGGCACGGCAAGGGGAAACAAGGCTAAGGCACGACAACGCACGCTAGGCAATGCACGGCAAGGCAAGGAAAGGGTAACGCATGGGAAAGCACGGTCAGGCGGGGCAAGGCTAAGGCATGAGAACGCAAGGCTAGGCAATGTACGGAAAGCAAGCAAAGAGTAACGGAACGCAAGGAAGGCAAGGGAAAGCAGCGGAAGGCAAGGGTAACGGAAGGAACGGCAGGGCAAGGGGTAACAAGGCTAAGGCACGACAACGCAGGGCTAGGCAATGCACGGCAAGGCAAGGAAAGCTTAAAGCAAAGGAAGGCACGGTCAGGCGAGATAAGGTTAAGGCACGACAACGCAAGGCTAGGCAATGGACGGAAGGCAAGCAAAGAGTAACGGAAGGTAAGGAAGGCAAGGCAAAGCCAGGCAAGGCAAGTGTAACAAAAGGCACGGCACGGCAAGGGGAAACAAGGCTAAGGCACGACAACGCAAGGCTAGGCAATGCAGGGAAGGCAAGCAAAGTGTAACGGAAGGTAAGCAAGGCAAGGAAAAGCAAGGAGAGGCAAGGGTAACGTAAGGAACGGCACGGCAAGGGGAAACAAGTCTAAGGCACGACAACGCACGCTAGGCAATGCACGGCAAGGCAAGTAAAGGGTAACGCATGGGAAAGCACGTTCCGGCGAGGCAAGGCTAAGGCACGACAACGCAAGGCTAGGCAATGCACGGAAGGCAAGCAAAGAGTATCGGAAGGTAAGGAAGGCAAGGGAAAGCAAGGAAAGGCAAGTGTAACGGAAGGAACCGCACGGCAAGGGGAAACAAGGCTAAGGCACGACAAAGCACGCTAGGCAATGCACGGCAAGGCAAGGAAAGGGTAACGCATGGGAAAGCACGGTCAGGCGAGGCAAGGCTAAGGCATGACAACGCAAGGCTAGGCAATGCACGGAAAGCAAGCAAAGAGTAACGGAACGCAAGGAAGGCAAGGGAAAGCAAAGGAAGGCAAGGGTAACGGAAGGAATTCCACGGCAACGGGTAACAAGGCTAAGGCACGACAACGCAGCGCTAGGCAATGCACGGCAAGGCAAGGAAAGGGTAACGCAAGGGAAGGCACGGTCAGGTGAGGCAAGGATAAGGCATGACAACGCAAGGCTAGGCAATGCACGGAAAGCAAGCAAAGAGTAACGGAACGCAAGGAAGGCAAGGGAAAGCAAGGGAAGGCAAGCGTAACGGAAGGAACGGCACGGCAAGGGGTAACAAGGCTAAGGCACGACAACGCAGGGCTAGGCAATGCACGGCAAGGCAAGGAAAGCTTAAAGCAAAGGAAGGCACGGTCAGGCGAGATAAGGCTAAGGCACGACAACGCAAGGCTAGGCAATGGACGGAAGGCAAGCAAAGAGTAACGGAAGGTAAGGAAGGCAAGGGAAAGCAAGGAAAGGAAAGTGTAACGGAAGGAACCGCACGGCAAGAGGAAACAAGGCTAAGGCACGACAACGCACGCTAGGCAATGTACGGCAAGGCAAGGAAAGGGTAACGCATGGGAAAGCACGGTCAGGCGAGGCAAGGCTAAGGCACGACAACGCAAGGCTAGGCAATGCACGGAAGGCAAGCAAAGAGTAACGGAAGATAAGGAAGGCAAGGGAAAGCAAGGAAAGGCAAGTGCAACGGAAGGAACGGCACGGCAAGGGAAAACAAGGCTAAGGCACGACAACGCACGGTAGGCAATGCACGGCAGGGCAAGAAAAGGGTAACGCATGGGAAAGCACAGTCAGGCGAGGCAAGGCTAAGGCATGACAACGCAAGGCTACGCAATGCACGGAAAGCAAGCAAAGAGTAACGGAACGCAAGGAAGGCAAGGGAATGCAACGGAAGGCAAGGGTAACGGAAGGAATTGCACGCAAGGGGTAACAAGGCTAAGGCACGACAACGCAGGGCTAGGAAATGCACGGCAAGGCAAGGAAAGGGTAACGCAAGGGAAGGCACGGTCAGGTGAGGCAAGGATAAGGCACGACAACACAAGGCTAGGCAATGCCCGGAAGGCAAGCAAAGAGTAACGGAAGGTAAGGAAGGCAAGGGAAAGCCAGGCAAGGCAAGTGTAACAAAAGCCACGGCACCGCAAGGGGAAACAAGGCTAAGGCACGACAACGCACGGCTAGGCAATGCACGGCAAGGCAAGGAAAGAGTAACGCAAGGAAAGGCACGGTGAGGCTAGGGAAGGCTAATGCACGAAAACGCAATGCTAGGCAATGCACGACAATGCAAGGAAAGCTTAAAGCAAAGGAAGGCACGGTCAGGCGAGATAAGGCTAAGGCACGACAACGCAAGGCTAGGCAATGCAGGGAAGGCAAGGAAAGAGTAACGGAAGGTAAGCAAGTCAAGGAAAAGCAAGGAAAGGCAAGGGTAACGTAAGGAACGGCACGGCAAGGGGAAACAAGTCTAAGGCACGACAACGCACGCTAGGCAATGCACTGCAAGGCAAGTAAAGGGTAACGCATGGGAAAGAACGTTCCGGCGAGGCAAGGCTAAGGCACGACAACGCAAGGCTAGGCAATGCACGGAAGGCAAGCAAAGAGTAACGGAAGGTAAGGAAGGCAAGGGAAAGCCAGGAAAGGCAAGTGTAACGGAAGGAACCGCACGGCAAGGGGAAACAAGGCTAAGGCAGGACAACGCACGCTAGGCAATGCACGGCAAGGCAAGGAAAGGGTAACGCATGGGAAAGCACGGTCAGGCGAGGCAAGGCTAAGGCATGACAACGCAAGTCTAGGCAATGCACGGCAAGGCAAGGAAAGCTTAAAGAAAAGGAAGGCACGGTCAGGCGAGATAAGGCTAAGGTACGAGAACGCAAGGCTAGGCAATGCACGGAAAGCAAGCAAAGAGTAACGGAACGCAAGGAAGGCAAGGGAAAGCAAAGGAAGGCAAGGGTAACAGAAGGAATTGCACGGCAAGGGGTAACAAGGCTAAGGCACGACAACGCAGGGCTAGGCAATGCACGGCAAGGCAAGGAAAGGGTAACGCAAGGGAAGGCACGGTCAGGTGAGGCAACGATAAGGCACGACAACGCAAGGTTAGGCAATGCACGGCAAGGCAAGGAAAGAGTAACGGAAGGAAAGGAAGGCAAGGCAAAGCCAGGCAAGGCAAGTGTAACAAAAGACACGGCACGGCAAGGATAAACAAGGCTAAGGCACGAGAACGCACGGCTAGGCAATGCACGACAATGCAAGGAAAGCTTAAAGCAAAGGAAGGCACGGTCCGGCGAGATAAGCCTAAGGCACGACAACGCAAGGCTAGGCAATGCAGGGAAGGCAAGCAAAGAGTAACGGAAGGTAAGGAAGGCAAGTGAAAGCAAGGAAAGGCAAGTGTAACGGAAGGAACGGCACGGCAAGGGGAAACAAGGCTAAGGCACGACAACGCACGCTAGGCAATGCACGGCAAGGCAAGGAAAGGGTAACGCATGGGAAAGCACGGTCAGGCGGGGCAAGGCTAAGGCATGAGAACGCAAGGCTAGGCAATGTACGGAAAGCAAGCAAAGAGTAACGGAACGCAAGGAAGGCAAGGGAAAGCAGCGGAAGGCAAGGGTAACGGAAGGAACGGCAGGGCAAGGGGTAACAAGGCTAAGGCACGACAACGCAGGGCTAGGCAATGCACGGCAAGGCAAGGAAAGCTTAAAGCAAAGGAAGGCACGGTCAGGCGAGATAAGGTTAAGGCACGACAACGCAAGGCTAGGCAATGGACGGAAGGCAAGCAAAGAGTAACGGAAGGTAAGGAAGGCAAGGCAAAGCCAGGCAAGGCAAGTGTAACAAAAGGCACGGCACGGCAAGGGGAAACAAGGCTAAGGCACGACAACGCACGGCTAGGCAATGAAGGGAAGGCAAGGAAAGGGTAACGCAAGGCAAGGCACGGTGAGGCTAGGCAAGGCTAATGCACGAAAACGCAAGGCTAGGCAATGCACGACAATGCAAGGAAAGCTTAAAGCAAAGGAAGGCACGGTCAGGCGAGATAAGGCTAAGGCACGACAACGCAAGGCTACGCAATGCCCGGAAAGCAAGCAAAGAGTAACGGAACGCAAGGAAGGCAAGGGAATGCAACGGAAGGCAAGGGTAACGGAACGAATTGCACGCAAGGGGAAACAAGGCTAAGGCACAACAACGCACGGCTAGGCAATGCACGGCAAGGCAAGGAAAGAGTAACGCAAGGAAAGGCACGGTGAGGCTAGGGAAGGCTAATGCACGAAAACGCAAAGCTAGGCAATGCACGACAATTCAAGGAAAGCTTAAAGTAAAGGAAGGCACGGTCAGGCGAGATAAGGCTAAGGCACGACAACGCAAGGCTAGGCAATGCAGGGAAGGCAAGGAAAGAGTAACGGAAGGTAAGCAAGTCAAGGAAAAGCAAGGAAAGGCAAGGGTAACGTAAGGAACGGCACGGCAAGGGGAAACAAGTCTAAGGCACGACAACGCACGCTAGGCAATGCACTGCAAGGCAAGTAAAGGGTAACGCATGGGAAAGCACGTTCCGGCGAGGCAAGGCTAAGGCACGACAACGCAAGGCTAGGCAATGCACGGAAGGCAAGCAAAGAGTAACGGAAGGTAAGGAAGGCAAGGGAAAGCCAGGCAAGGCAAGTGTAACAAAAGCCACGGCACCGCAAGGGGAAACAAGGCTAAGGCACGACAACGCACGGCTAGGCAATGCACGGCAAGGCAAGGAAAGAGTAACGCAAGGAAAGGCACGGTGAGGCTAGGGAAGGCTAATGCACGAAAACGCAATGCTAGGCAATGCACGACAATGCAAGGAAAGCTTAAAGCAAAGGAAGGCACGGTCAGGCGAGATAAGGCTAAGGTACGACAACGCAAGGCTACGCAATGCCCGGAAAGCAAGCAAAGAGTAACGGAACGCAAGGAAGGCAAGGGAAAGCAGCGGAAGGCAAGGGTAACCGAAGGAACGGCAGGGCAAGGGGTAACAAGGCTAAGGCACGACAACGCAAGGCTAGGCAATACACCGCAAGGCAAGGAAAGGGTAACGCAAGGGAAGGCACGGTCAGGTGAGGCAAGGCTAATGCACGACAACGCAAGGCTAGGCAGTGCACGGCAAGGCAAGGAAAGAGTAACGGAAGGAAAGGAAGGCAAGGCAAAGCCAGGCAAGGCAAGTGTAACAAAAGGCACGGCACGGCAAGGGGAAACAAGGCTAAGGCACGACAACGCACGGCTAGGCAATGCAAGGGAAGGCAAGGAAAGGGTAACGCAAGGCAAGGCACGGTGAGGCTAGGCAAGGCTAAGGCACGACAACGCAAGGCTAGGCAATGCACGGAAGGCAAGCAAAGAGTAACGGAAGGTAAGGAAGGCAAGGGAAAGCAAGGAAAGGCAAGTGTAACGGAAGGAACCGCACGGCAAGGGGAAACAAGGCTAAGGCACGACAAAGCACGCTAGGCAACGCACGGCAAGGCAAGGAAAGGGTAACGCATGGGACAGCACGGTCAGGCGAGGCAAGGCTAAGGCATGACAACGCAAGGCTAGGTAATGCACGGAAAGCAAGCAAAGAGTAACGGAACGCAAGGAAGGCAAGGGAAAGCAAGGGAAGGCAAGCGTAACGGAAGGAACGGCACGGCAAGGGGTAACAAGGCTAAGTCACGACAACGCAGGGCTAGGCAATGCACGGCAAGGCAAGGAAAGCTTAAAGCAAAGGAAGGCACGGTTAGGCGAGATAAGGCTAAGGCACGACAACGCAAGGCTAGGCATTGCAGGGAAGGCAAGCAAAGAGTAACGGAAGGTAAGCAAGGCAAGGAAAAGCAAGGAAAGGCAAGTGTAACGGAAGGAACCGCACGGCAAGGGGAAACAAGGCTATGGCACGACAACGCACGCTAGGCAATGCACGGCAAGGCAAGGAAAGGGTAACGCATGGGAAAGCACGGTCAGGCGAGGCAAGGCTAAGGCATGACAACGCAAGGCTAGGCAATGCACGGAAAGCAAGCAAAGAGTAACGGAACGCAAGGAAGGCAAGGGAAAGCAAGGGAAGGCAAGCGTAACGGAAGGAAAGGCACGGCAAGGGGTAACAAGGCTAAGGCACGACAACGCAGGGCTAGGCAATGCAGGGAAGGCAAGCAAAGAGTAAAGGAATGTAAGCAAGGCAAGGATAAGCAAGTAAAGGCAAGGGTAACGGAAGGAACGGCACGGCAAGGGGAAACAAGTCTAAGGCATGACAACGCACGCTAGGCAATGCACGGCAAGGCAAGGAAAGGGTAACGCATGCGAAAGCACGGTCAGGCGAGGCAAGGCTAAGGCACGACAACGCAAGGCTAGGCAATGCACGACAATGCAAGGAAAGCTTAAAGTAAAGGAAGGCACGGTCAGGCGAGATAAGGCTAAGGCACGACAACGCAAGGCTAGGCAATGCAGGGAAGGCAAGCAAAGAGTAACGGAAGGTAAGCAAGGCAAGGAAAAGCAAGGAAAGGCAAGGGTAACGTAAGGAACGGCACGGCAAGGGGAAACAAATCTAAGGCACGACAACGCACGCTAGGCAATGCACGGCAAGGCAAGTAAAGGGTAACGCATGGGAAAGCATGTTCCGGCGAGGCAAGGCTAAGGCACGACAACGCAAGGCTAGGCAATGCACGGAAGGCAAGCAAAGAGTATCGGAAGGTAAGGAAGGCAAGGGAAAGCAAGGAAAGGCAAGTGTAACCGAAGGAACCGCACGGCAAGGGGAAACAAGGCTAAGGCACGACAAAGCACGCTAGGCAATGCACGGCAAGGCAAGGAAAGGGTAACGCATGGGACAGCACGGTCAGGCGAGGCAAGGCTAAGGCATGACAACGCAAGGCTAGGCAATGCACGGAAAGCAAGCAAAGAGTAACGGAACGCAAGGAAGGCAAGGGAAAGCAAGGGAAGGCAAGCGTAACGGAAGGAACGGCACGGCAAGGGGTAACAAGGCTAAGGCACGACAACGCAGGGCTAGGCAATGCACGGCAAGGCAAGGAAAGCTTAAAGCAAAGGAAGGCACGGTCAGGCGAGATAAGGTTAAGGCACGACAACGCAAGGCTAGGCAATGGACGGAAGGCAAGCAAAGAGTAACGGAAGGTAAGGAAGGCAAGGCAAAGCCAGGCAAGGCAAGTGTAACAAAAGGCACGGCACGGCAAGGGGAAACAAGGCTAAGGCACGACAACGCACGGCTAGGCAATGAAGAGAAGGCAAGGAAAGGGTAACGCAAGGCAAGGCACGGTGAGGCTAGGCAAGGCTAATGCACGAAAACGCAAGGCTAGGCAATGCACGACAATGCAAGGAAAGCTTAAAGCAAAGGAAGGCACGGTCAGGCGAGATAAGGCTAAGGCACGACAACGCAAGGCTACGCAATGCCCGGAAAGCAAGCAAAGAGTAACGGAACGCAAGGAAGGCAAGGGAAAGCAACGGAAGGCAAGGGTAACGGAAGGAACGGCAGGGCAAGGGGTAACAAGGCTAAGGCACGACAACGCAAGGCTAGGCAATACACCGCAAGGCAAGGAAAGGGTAACGCAAGGGAAGGCACGGTCAGGTGAGGCAAGGCTAATGCACGACAACGCAAGGCTAGGCAGTGCACGGCAAGGCAAGGAAAGAGTAACGGAAGGAAAGGAAGGCAAGGCAAAGCCAGGCAAGGCAAGTGTAACAAAAGGCACGGCACGGCAAGGGGAAACAAGGCTAAGGCACGACAACGCACGGCTAGGCAATGCAAGGGAAGGCAAGGAAAGGGTAACGCAAGGCAAGGCACGGTGAGGCTAGGCAAGGCTAATGCACGAAAATGCAAGGCTAGGCAATGCACGACAATGCAAGGAAAGCTTAAAGCAAAGGAAGGCACGGTCAGGCGAGATAAGGCTAAGGCACGACAACGCAAGGCTAGGCAATGCAGGGAAGGCAAGAAAAGAGTAAAGGAATGTAAGCAAGGCAAGGAAAAGCAAGGAAAGGCAAGGGTAACGGAAGGAACGGCACGGCAAGGGGAAACAAGTCTAAGGCATGACAACGCACGCTAGGCAATGCACGGCAAGGCAAGGAAAGGGTAACGCCTGCGAAAGCACGGTCAGGCGAGGCAAGGCTAAGGCACGA
Source organism: Macrotis lagotis (assembly GCF_037893015.1). Classification (NCBI taxonomy): domain Eukaryota; kingdom Metazoa; phylum Chordata; class Mammalia; order Peramelemorphia; family Peramelidae; genus Macrotis; species Macrotis lagotis. The sequence goes on along the minus strand of NW_027422196.1, from coordinate 147,870 downwards.
CAACGCAAGGCTAGGCAATGCACGACAATGCAAGGAAAGCTTAAAGTAAAGGAAGGCACGGTCAGGCGAGATAAGGCTAAGGCACGACAACGCAAGGCTAGGCAATGCAGGGAAGGCAAGCAAAGTGTAACGGAAGGTAAGCAAGGCAAGGAAAAGCAAGGAAAGGCAAGGGTAACGTAAGGAACGGCACGGCAAGGGGAAACAAGTCTAAGGCACGACAACGCACGCTAGGCAATGCACGGCAAGGCAAGTAAAGGGTAACGCATGGGAAAGCACGTTCCGGCGAGGCAAGGCTAAGGCACAACAACGCAAGGCTAGGCAATGCACGGAAGGCAAGCAAAGAGTATCGGAAGGTAAGGAAGGCAAGGGAAAGCAAGGAAAGGCAAGTGTAACGGAAGGAACCGCACGGCAAGGGGAAACAAGGCTAAGGCACGACAAAGCACGCTAGGCAATGCACGGCAAGGCAAGGAAAGGGTAACTCATGGGAAAGCACGGTCAGGCGAGGCAAGGCTAAGGCATGACAACGCAAGGCTAGGCAATGCACGGAAAGCAAGCAAAGAGTAACGGAACGCAAGGAAGGCAAGGGAAAGCAAAGGAAGGCAAGGGTAACGGAAGGAATTCCACGGCAACGGGTAACAAGGCTAAGGCACGACAACGCAGCGCTAGGCAATGCACGGCAAGGCAAGGAAAGGGTAACGCAAGGGAAGGCACGGTCAGGTGAGGCAAGGATAAGGCATGACAACGCAAGGCTAGGCAATGCACGGAAAGCAAGCAAAGAGTAACGGAACGCAAGGAAGGCAAGGGAAAGCAAGGGAAGGCAAGCGTAACGGAAGGAACGGCACGGCAAGGGGTAACAAGGCTAAGGCACGACAACGCAGGGCTAGGCAATGCACGGCAAGGCAAGGAAAGCTTAAAGCAAAGGAAGGCACGGTCAGGCGAGATAAGGCTAAGGCACGACAACGCAAGGCTAGGCAATGGACGGAAGGCAAGCAAAGAGTAACGGAAGGTAAGGAAGGCAAGGGAAAGCAAGGAAAGGAAAGTGTAACGGAAGGAACCGCACGGCAAGAGGAAACAAGGCTAAGGCACGACAACGCACGCTAGGCAATGTACGGCAAGGCAAGGAAAGGGTAACGCATGGGAAAGCACGGTCAGGCGAGGCAAGGCTAAGGCACGACAACGCAAGGCTAGGCAATGCACGGAAGGCAAGCAAAGAGTAACGGAAGATAAGGAAGGCAAGGGAAAGCAAGGAAAGGCAAGTGCAACGGAAGGAACGGCACGGCAAGGGAAAACAAGGCTAAGGCACGACAACGCACGGTAGGCAATGCACGGCAGGGCAAGAAAAGGGTAACGCATGGGAAAGCACAGTCAGGCGAGGCAAGGCTAAGGCATGACAACGCAAGGCTACGCAATGCACGGAAAGCAAGCAAAGAGTAACGGAACGCAAGGAAGGCAAGGGAATGCAACGGAAGGCAAGGGTAACGGAAGGAATTGCACGCAAGGGGTAACAAGGCTAAGGCACGACAACGCAGGGCTAGGCAATGCACGGCAAGGCAAGGAAAGGGTAACGCAAGGGAAGGCACGGTCAGGTGAGGCAAGGATAAGGCACGACAACACAAGGCTAGGCAATGCCCGGAAGGCAAGCAAAGAGTAACGGAAGGTAAGGAAGGCAAGGGAAAGCCAGGCAAGGCAAGTGTAACAAAAGCCACGGCACCGCAAGGGGAAACAAGGCTAAGGCACGACAACGCACGGCTAGGCAATGCACGGCAAGGCAAGGAAAGAGTAACGCAAGGAAAGGCACGGTGAGGCTAGGGAAGGCTAATGCACGAAAACGCAATGCTAGGCAATGCACGACAATGCAAGGAAAGCTTAAAGCAAAGGAAGGCACGGTCAGGCGAGATAAGGCTAAGGCACGACAACGCAAGGCTAGGCAATGCAGGGAAGGCAAGGAAAGAGTAACGGAAGGTAAGCAAGTCAAGGAAAAGCAAGGAAAGGCAAGGGTAACGTAAGGAACGGCACGGCAAGGGGAAACAAGTCTAAGGCACGACAACGCACGCTAGGCAATGCACTGCAAGGCAAGTAAAGGGTAACGCATGGGAAAGCACGTTCCGGCGAGGCAAGGCTAAGGCACGACAACGCAAGGCTAGGCAATGCACGGAAGGCAAGCAAAGAGTAACGGAAGGTAAGGAAGGCAAGGGAAAGCCAGGAAAGGCAAGTGTAACGGAAGGAACCGCACGGCAAGGGGAAACAAGGCTAAGGCAGGACAACGCACGCTAGGCAATGCACGGCAAGGCAAGGAAAGGGTAACGCATGGGAAAGCACGGTCAGGCGAGGCAAGGCTAAGGCATGACAACGCAAGTCTAGGCAATGCACGGCAAGGCAAGGAAAGCTTAAAGAAAAGGAAGGCACGGTCAGGCGAGATAAGGCTAAGGTACGAGAACGCAAGGCTAGGCAATGCACGGAAAGCAAGCAAAGAGTAACGGAACGCAAGGAAGGCAAGGGAAAGCAAAGGAAGGCAAGGGTAACGGAAGGAATTGCACGGCAAGGGGTAACAAGGCTAAGGCACGACAACGCAGGGCTAGGCAATGCACGGCAAGGCAAGGAAAGGGTAACGCAAGGGAAGGCACGGTCAGGTGAGGCAACGATAAGGCACGACAACGCAAGGTTAGGCAATGCACGGCAAGGCAAGGAAAGAGTAACGGAAGGAAAGGAAGGCAAGGCAAAGCCAGGCAAGGCAAGTGTAACAAAAGGCACGCCACGGCAAGGGGAAACAAGGCTAAGGCACGACAACGCAAGGCTAGGCAATGCACGACAATGCAAGGAAAGCTTAAAGCAAAGGAAGGCACGGTCCGGCGAGATAAGCCTAAGGCACGACAACGCAAGGCTAGGCAATGCAGGGAAGGCAAGCAAAGAGTAACGGAAGGTAAGGAAGGCAAGTGAAAGCAAGGAAAGGCAAGTGTAACGGAAGGAACGGCACGGCAAGGGGAAACAAGGCTAAGGCACGACAACGCACGCTAGGCAATGCACGGCAAGGCAAGGAAAGGGTAACGCATGGGAAAGCACGGTCAGGCGGGGCAAGGCTAAGGCATGAGAACGCAAGGCTAGGCAATGTACGGAAAGCAAGCAAAGAGTAACGGAACGCAAGGAAGGCAAGGGAAAGCAGCGGAAGGCAAGGGTAACGGAAGGAACGGCAGGGCAAGGGGTAACAAGGCTAAGGCACGACAACGCAGGGCTAGGCAATGCACGGCAAGGCAAGGAAAGCTTAAAGCAAAGGAAGGCACGGTCAGGCGAGATAAGGTTAAGGCACGACAACGCAAGGCTAGGCAATGGACGGAAGGCAAGCAAAGAGTAACGGAAGGTAAGGAAGGCAAGGCAAAGCCAGGCAAGGCAAGTGTAACAAAAGGCACGGCACGGCAAGGGGAAACAAGGCTAAGGCACGACAACGCACGGCTAGGCAATGAAGGGAAGGCAAGGAAAGGGTAACGCAAGGCAAGGCACGGTGAGGCTAGGCAAGGCTAATGCACGAAAACGCAAGGCTAGGCAATGCACGACAATGCAAGGAAAGCTTAAAGCAAAGGAAGGCACGGTCAGGCGAGATAAGGCTAAGGCACGACAACGCAAGGCTACGCAATGCCCGGAAAGCAAGCAAAGAGTAACGGAACGCAAGGAAGGCAAGGGAATGCAACGGAAGGCAAGGGTAACGGAACGAATTGCACGCAAGGGGAAACAAGGCTAAGGCACGACAACGCACGGCTAGGCAATGCACGGCAAGGCAAGGAAAGAGTAACGCAAGGAAAGGCACGGTGAGGCTAGGGAAGGCTAATGCACGAAAACGCAAAGCTAGGCAATGCACGACAATTCAAGGAAAGCTTAAAGTAAAGGAAGGCACGGTCAGGCGAGATAAGGCTAAGGCACGACAACGCAAGGCTAGGCAATGCAAGGAAGGCAAGGAAAGAGTAACGGAAGGTAAGCAAGTCAAGGAAAAGCAAGGAAAGGCAAGGGTAACGTAAGGAACGGCACGGCAAGGGGAAACAAGTCTAAGGCACGACAACGCACGCTAGGCAATGCACTGCAAGGCAAGTAAAGGGTAACGCATGGGAAAGCACGTTCCGGCGAGGCAAGGCTAAGGCACGACAACGCAAGGCTAGGCAATGCACGGAAGGCAAGCAAAGAGTAACGGAAGGTAAGGAAGGCAAGGGAAAGCAAGGAAAGGCAAGTGTAACGGAAGGAACCGCACGGCAAGGGGAAACAAGGCTAAGGCAGGACAACGCACGCTAGGCAATGCACGGCAAGGCAAGGAAAGGGTAACGCATGGGAAAGCACGGTCAGGCGAGGCAAGGCTAAGGCATGACAACGCAAGGCTAGGCAATGCACGGAAAGCAAGCAAAGAGTAACGGAACGCAAGGAAGGCAAGGGAAAGCAAGGGAAGGCAAGCGTAACGGAAGGAACGGCACGGCAAGGGGTAACAAGGCTAAGGCACGACAACGCAGGGCTAGGCAATGCACGGCAAGGCAAGGAAAGCTTAAAGCAAAGGAAGGCACGGTCAGGCGAGATAAGGCTAAGGTACGACAACGCAAGGCTACGCAATGCCCGGAAAGCAAGCAAAGAGTAACGGAACGCAAGGAAGGCAAGGGAAAGCAGCGGAAGGCAAGGGTAACGGAAGGAACGGCAGGGCAAGGGGTAACAAGGCTAAGGCACGACAACGCAAGGCTAGGCAATACACCGCAAGGCAAGGAAAGGGTAACGCAAGGGAAGGCACGGTCAGGTGAGGCAAGGCTAATGCACGACAACGCAAGGCTAGGCAGTGCACGGCAAGGCAAGGAAAGAGTAACGGAAGGAAAGGAAGGCAAGGCAAAGCCAGGCAAGGCAAGTGTAACAAAAGGCACGGCACGGCAAGGGGAAACAAGGCTAAGGCACGACAACGCACGGCTAGACAATGCAAGGGAAGGCAAGGAAAGGGTAACGCAAGGCAAGGCACGGTGAGGCTAGGCAAGGCTAATGCACGAAAATGCAAGGCTAGGCAATGCACGACAATGCAAGGAAAGCTTAAAGCAAAGGAAGGCACGGTCAGGCGAGATAAGGCTAAGGCACGACAACGCAAGGCTAGGCAATGCAGGGAAGGCAAGAAAAGAGTAAAGGAATGTAAGCAAGGCAAGGAAAAGCAAGGAAAGGCAAGGGTAACGGAAGGAACGGCACGGCAAGGGGAAACAAGTCTAAGGCACGACAACGCACGCTAGGCAATGCACGGCAAGGCAAGTAAAGGGTAACGCATGGGAAAGCCCGTTCCGGCGAGGCAAGGCTAAGGCACGACAACGCAAGGCTAGGCAATGCACGGAAGGCAAGCAAAGAGTATCGGAAGGTAACGAAGGCAAGGGAAAGCAAGGAAAGGCAAGTGTAACGGAAGGAACCGCACGGCAAGGGGAAACAAGGCTAAGGCACGACAAAGCACGCTAGGCAATGCACGGCAAGGCAAGGAAAGGGTAACGCATGGGAAAGCACGGTCAGGCGAGGCAAGGCTAAGGCATGACAACGCAAGGCTAGGCAATGCACGGAAAGCAAGCAAAGAGTAACGGAACGCAAGGAAGGCAAGGGAAAGCAAGGGAAGGCAAGCGTAACGGAAGGAACGGCACGGCAAGGGGTAACAAGGCTAAGGCACGACAACGCAGGGCTAGGCAATGCACGGCAAGGCAAGGAAAGCTTAAAGCAAAGGAAGGCACGGTCAGGCGAGATAAGGCTAAGGTACGAGAACGCAAGGCTAGGCAATGGACGGAAGGCAAGCAAAGAGTAACGGAAGGTAAGGAAGGCAAGGGAAAGCAAGGAAACGAAAGTGTAACGGAAGGAACCGCACGGCAAGGGGAAACAAGGCTAAGGCACGACAACGCACGCTAGGCAATGAACGGCAAGGCAAGGAAAGGGTAACGCATGGGAAAGCACGGTCAGGCGAGGCAAGGCTAAGGCATGACAACGCAAGGCTAGGCAATGCACGGAAAGCAAGCAAAGAGTAACGGAACGCAAGGAAGGCAAGGGAAAGCAGCGGAAGGCAAGGGTAACGGAAGGAACGGCAGGGCAAGGGGTAACAAGGCTAAGGCACGACAACGCAAGGCTAGGCAATACACCGCAAGGCAAGGAAAGGGTAACGCAAGGGAAGGCACGGTCAGGTGAGGCAAGGCTAATGCACGACAACGCAAGGCTAGGCAGTGCATGGCAAGGCAAAGAAAGAGTAACGGAAGGAAAGGAAGGCAAGGCAAAGCCAGGCAAGGCAAGTGTAACAAAAGGCACGGCACGGCAAGGGGAAACAAGGCTAAGGCACGACAACGCACGGCTAGGCAATGCAAGGGAAGGCAAGGAAAGGGTAACGCAAGGCAAGGCACGGTGAGGCTAGGCAAGGCTAAGGCACGACAACGCAGGGCTAGGCAATGCACGGCAAGGCAAGGAAAGCTTAAAGCAAAGGAAGGCACGGTTAGGCGAGATAAGGCTAAGGCACGACAACGCAAGGCTAGGCATTGCAGGGAAGGCAAGCAAAGAGTAACGGAAGGTAAGCAAGGCAAGGAAAAGCAAGGAAAGGCAAGTGTAACGGAAGGAACCGCACGGCAAGGGGAAACAAGGCTATGGCACGACAACGCACGCTAGGCAATGCACGGCAAGGCAAGGAAAGGGTAACGCATGGGACAGCACGGTCAGGCGAGGCAAGGCTAAGGCATGACAACGCAAGGCTAGGCAATGCACGGAAAGCAAGCAAAGAGTAACGGAACGCAAGGAAGGCAAGGGAAAGCAAGGGAAGGCAAGCGTAACGGAAGGAAAGGCACGGCAAGGGGTAACAAGGCTAAGGCACGACAACGCAGGGCTAGGCAATGCAGGGAAGGCAAGCAAAGAGTAAAGGAATGTAAGCAAGGCAAGGATAAGCAAGTAAAGGCAAGGGTAACGGAAGGAACGGCACGGCAAGGGGAAACAAGTCTAAGGCATGACAACGCACGCTAGGCAATGCACGGCAAGGCAAGGAAAGGGTAACGCATGCGAAAGCACGGTCAGGCGAGGCAAGGCTAAGGCACGACAACGCAAGGCTAGGCAATGCATGACAATGCAAGGAAAGCTTAAAGTAAAGGAAGGCACGGTCAGGCGAGATAAGGCTAAGGCACGACAACGCAAGGCTAGGCAATGCAGGGAAGGCAAGCAAAGAGTAACGGAAGGTAAGCAAGGCAAGGAAAAGCAAGGAAAGGCAAGGGTAACGTAAGGAACGGCACGGCAAGGGGAAACAAATCTAAGGCACGACAACGCACGCTAGGCAATGCACGGCAAGGCAAGTAAAGGGTAACGCATGGGAAAGCACGTTCCGGCGAGGCAAGGCTAAGGCACGACAACGCAAGGCTAGGCAATGCACGGAAGGCAAGCAAAGAGTATCGGAAGGTAAGGAAGGCAAGGGAAAGCAAGGAAAGGCAAGTGTAACGGAAGGAACCGCACGGCAAGGGGAAACAAGGCTAAGGCACGACAAAGCACGCTAGGCAATGCACGGCAAGGCAAGGAAAGCTTAAAGCAAAGGAAGGCACGGTCAGGCGAGATAAGGTTAAGGCACGACAACGCAAGGCTAGGCAATGGACGGAAGGCAAGCAAAGAGTAACGGAAGGTAAGGAAGGCAAGGCAAAGCCAGGCAAGGCAAGTGTAACAAAAGGCACGGCACGGCAAGGGGAAACAAGGCTAAGGCACGACAACGCACGGCTAGGCAATGAAGGGAAGGCAAGGAAAGGGTAACGCAAGGCAAGGCACGGTGAGGCTAGGCAAGGCTAATGCACGAAAACGCAAGGCTAGGCAATGCACGACAATGCAAGGAAAGCTTAAAGCAAAGGAAGGCACGGTCAGGCGAGATAAGGCTAAGGCACGACAACGCAAGGCTACGCAATGCCCGGAAAGCAAGCAAAGAGTAACGGAACGCAAGGAAGGCAAGGGAAAGCAACGGAAGGCAAGGGTAACGGAAGGAACGGCAGGGCAAGGGGTAACAAGGCTAAGGCACGACAACGCAAGGCTAGGCAATACACCGCAAGGCAAGGAAAGGGTAACGCAAGGGAAGGCACGGTCAGGTGAGGCAAGGCTAATGCACGACAACGCAAGGCTAGGCAGTGCACGGCAAGGCAAGGAAAGAGTAACGGAAGGAAAGGAAGGCAAGGCAAAGCCAGGCAAGGCAAGTGTAACAAAAGGCACGGCACGGCAAGGGGAAACAAGGCTAAGGCACGACAACGCACGGCTAGGCAATGCAAGGGAAGGCAAGGAAAGGGTAACGCAAGGCAAGGCACGGTGAGGCTAGGCAAGGCTAATGCACGAAAAGGCAAGGCTAGGCAATGCACGACAATGCAAGGAAAGCTTAAAGCAAAGGAAGGCACGGTCAGGCGAGATAAGGCTAAGGCACGACAACGCAAGGCTAGGCAATGCAGGGAAGGCAAGAAAAGAGTAAAGGAATGTAAGCAAGGCAAGGAAAAGCAAGGAAAGGCAAGGGTAACGGAAGGAACGGCACGGCAAGGGGAAACAAGTCTAAGGCATGACAACGCACGCTAGGCAATGCACGGCAAGGCAAGGAAAGGGTAACGCATGCGAAAGCACGGTCAGGCGAGGCAAGGCTAAGGCACGACAACGCAAGGCTAGGCAATGCACGACAATGCAAGGAAAGCTTAAAGTAAAGGAAGGCACGGTCAGGCGAGATAAGGCTAAGGCACGACAACGCAAGGCTAGGCAATGCAGGGAAGGCAAGCAAAGTGTAACGGAAGGTAAGCAAGGCAAGGAAAAGCAAGGAAAGGCAAGGGTAACGTAAGGAACGGCACGGCAAGGGGAAACAAGTCTAAGGCACGACAACGCACGCTAGGCAATGCACGGCAAGGCAAGTAAAGGGTAACGCATGGGAAAGCACGTTCCGGCGAGGCAAGGCTAAGGCACGACAACGCAAGGCTAGGCAATGCACGGAAGGCAAGCAAAGAGTATCGGAAGGTAAGGAAGGCAAGGGAAAGCAAGGAAAGGCAAGTGTAACGGAAGGAACCGCACGGCAAGGGGAAACAAGGCTAAGGCACGACAAAGCACGCTAGGCAATGCACGGCAAGGCAAGGAAAGGGTAACGCATGGGAAAGCACGGTCAGGAGAGGCAAGGCTAAGGCATGACAACGCAAGGCTAGGCAATGCACGGAAAGCAAGCAAAGAGTAACGGAACGCAAGGAAGGCAAGGGAAAGCAAAGGAAGGCAAGGGTAACGGAAGGAATTCCACGGCAACGGGTAACAAGGCTAAGGCACGACAACGCAGCGCTAGGCAATGCACGGCAAGGCAAGGAAAGGGTAACGCAAGGGAAGGCACGGTCAGGTGAGGCAAGGATAAGGCATGACAACGCAAGGCTAGGCAATGCACGGAAAGCAAGCAAAGAGTAACGGAACGCAAGGAAGGCAAGGGAAAGCAAGGGAAGGCAAGCGTAACGGAAGGAACGGCACGGCAAGGGGTAACAAGGCTAAGGCACGACAACGCAGGGCTAGGCAATGCACGGCAAGGCAAGGAAAGCTTAAAGCAAAGGAAGGCACGGTCAGGCGAGATAAGGCTAAGGCACGACAACGCAAGGCTAGGCAATGGACGGAAGGCAAGCAAAGAGTAACGGAAGGTAAGGAAGGCAAGGGAAAGCAAGGAAAGGAAAGTGTAACGGAAGGAACCGCACGGCAAGAGGAAACAAGGCTAAGGCACGACAACGCACGCTAGGCAATGCACGGCAAGGCAAGGAAAGGGTAACGCATGGGAAAGCACGGTCAGGCGAGGCAAGGCTAAGGCACGACAACGCAAGGCTAGGCAATGCACGGAAGGCAAGCAAAGAGTAACGGAAGATAAGGAAGGCAAGGGAAAGCAAGGAAAGGCAAGTGCAACGGAAGGAACGGCACGGCAAGGGAAAACAAGTCTAAGGCACGACAACGCACGCTAGGCAATGCACTGCAAGGCAAGTAAAGGGTAACGCATGGGAAAGCACGTTCCGGCGAGGCAAGGCTAAGGCACGACAACGCAAGGCTAGGCAATGCACGGAAGGCAAGCAAAGAGTAACGGAAGGTAAGGAAGGCAAGGGAAAGCCAGGAAAGGCAAGTGTAACGGAAGGAACCGCACGGCAAGGGGAAACAAGGCTAAGGCAGGACAACGCACGCTAGGCAATGCACGGCAAGGCAAGGAAAGGGTAACGCATGGGAAAGCACGGTCAGGCGAGGCAAGGCTAAGGCATGACAACGCAAGTCTAGGCAATGCACGGCAAGGCAAGGAAAGCTTAAAGAAAAGGAAGGCACGGTCAGGCGAGATAAGGCTAAGGTACGAGAACGCAAGGCTAGGCAATTCACGGAAAGCAAGCAAAGAGTAACGGAACGCAAGGAAGGCAAGGGAAAGCAAAGGAAGGCAAGGGTAACGGAAGGAATTGCACGGCAAGGGGTAACAAGGCTAAGGCACGACAACGCAGGGCTAGGCAATGCACGGCAAGGCAAGGAAAGGGTAACGCAAGGGAAGGCACGGTCAGGTGAGGCAACGATAAGGCACGACAACGCAAGGTTAGGCAATGCACGGCAAGGCAAGGAAAGAGTAACGGAAGGAAAGGAAGGCAAGGCAAAGCCAGGCAAGGCAAGTGTAACAAAAGGCACGCCACGGCAAGGGGAAACAAGGCTAAGGCACGACAACGCAAGGCTAGGCAATGCACGACAATGCAAGGAAAGCTTAAAGCAAAGGAAGGCACGGTCCGGCGAGATAAGCCTAAGGCACGACAACGCAAGGCTAGGCAATGCAGGGAAGGCAAGCAAAGAGTAACGGAAGGTAAGGAAGGCAAGTGAAAGCAAGGAAAGGCAAGTGTAACGGAAGGAACGGCACGGCAAGGGGAAACAAGGCTAAGGCACGAAAACGCACGCTAGGCAATGCACGGCAAGGCAAGGAAAGGGTAACGCATGGGAAAGCACGGTCAGGCGGGGCAAGGCTAAGGCATGAGAACGCAAGGCTAGGCAATGTACGGAAAGCAAGCAAAGAGTAACGGAACGCAAGGAAGGCAAGGGAAAGCAGCGGAAGGCAAGGGTAACGGAAGGAACGGCAGGTCAAGGGGAAACAAGGCTAAGGCACGACAACGCAGGGCTAGGCAATGCACGGCAAGGCAAGGAAAGCTTAAAGCAAAGGAAGGCACGGACAGGCGAGATAAGGTTAAGGCACGACAACGCAAGGCTAGGCAATGGACGGAAGGCAAGCAAAGAGTAACGGAAGGAAAGGAAGGCAAGGCAAAGCCAGGCAAGGCAAGTGTAACATAAGGCACGGCACGGCAAGGGGAAACAAGGCTAAGGCACGACAACGCACGTCTAGGCAATGAAGGGAAGGCAAGGAAAGGGTAACGCAAGGCAAGGCACGGTGAGGCTAGGCAAGGCTAATGCACGAAAACGCAAGGCTAGGCAATGCACGACAATGCAAGGAAAGCTTAAAGCAAAGGAAGGCACGGTCAGGCGAGATAAGGCTAAGGCACGACAACGCAAGGCTACGCAATGCCCGGAAAGCAAGCAAAGAGTAACGGAACGCAAGGAAGGCAAGGGAATGCAACGGAAGGCAAGGGTAACGGAACGAATTGCACGCAAGGGGAAACAAGGCTAAGGCACGACAACGCACGGCTAGGCAATGCACGGCAAGGCAAGGAAAGAGTAACGCAAGGAAAGGCACGGTGAGGCTAGGGAAGGCTAATGCACGAAAACGCAAAGCTAGGCAATGCACGACAATTCAAGGAAAGCTTAAAGTAAAGGAAGGCACGGTCAGGCGAGATAAGGCTAAGGCACGACAACGCAAGGCTAGGCAATGCAAGGAAGGCAAGGAAAGAGTAACGGAAGGTAAGCAAGTCAAGGAAAAGCAAGGAAAGGCAAGGGTAACGTAAGGAACGGCACGGCAAGGGGAAACAAGTCTAAGGCACGACAACGCACGCTAGGCAATGCACTGCAAGGCAAGTAAAGGGTAACGCATGGGAAAGCACGTTCCGGCGAGGCAAGGCTAAGGCACGACAACGCAAGGCTAGGCAATGCACGGAAGGCAAGCAAAGAGTAACGGAAGGTAAGGAAGGCAAGGGAAAGCAAGGAAAGGCAAGTGTAACGGAAGGAACCGCACGGCAAGGGGAAACAAGGCTAAGGCAGGACAACGCACGCTAGGCAATGCACGGCAAGGCAAGGAAAGGGTAACGCATGGGAAAGCACGGTCAGGCGAGGCAAGGCTAAGGCATGACAACGCAAGGCTAGGCAATGCACGGAAAGCAAGCAAAGAGTAACGGAACGCAAGGAAGGCAAGGGAAAGCAAGGGAAGGCAAGCGTAACGGAAGGAACGGCACGGCATGGGGTAACAAGGCTAAGGCACGACAACGCAGGGCTAGGCAATGCACGGCAAGGCAAGGAAAGCTTAAAGCAAAGGAAGGCACGGTCAGGCGAGATAAGGCTAAGGTACGACAACGCAAGGCTACGCAATGCCCGGAAAGCAAGCAAAGGGTAACGGAACGCAAGGAAGGCAAGGGAAAGCAGCGGAAGGCAAGGGTAACGGAAGGAACGGCAGGGCAAGGGGTAACAAGGCTAAGGCACGACAACGCAAGGCTAGGCAATACACCGCAAGGCAAGGAAAGGGTAACGCAAGGGAAGGCACGGTCAGGTGAGGCAAGGCTAATGCACGACAACGCAAGGCTAGGCAGTGCACGGCAAGGCAAGGAAAGAGTAACGGAAGGAAAGGAAGGCAAGGCAAAGCCAGGCAAGGCAAGTGTAACAAAAGGCACGGCACGGCAAGGGGAAACAAGGCTAAGGCACGACAACGCACGGCTAGACAATGCAAGGGAAGGCAAGGAAAGGGTAACGCAAGGCAAGGCACGGTGAGGCTAGGCAAGGCTAATGCACGAAAATGCAAGGCTAGGCAATGCACGACAATGCAAGGAAAGCTTAAAGCAAAGGAAGGCACGGTCAGGCGAGATAAGGCTAAGGCACGACAACGCAAGGCTAGGCAATGCAGGGAAGGCAAGAAAAGAGTAAAGGAATGTAAGCAAGGCAAGGAAAAGCAAGGAAAGGCAAGGGTAACGGAAGGAACGGCACGGCAAGGGGAAACAAGTCTAAGGCATGACAACGCACGCTAGGCAATGCACGGCAAGGCAAGGAAAGGGTAACGCATGCGAAAGCACGGTCAGGCGAGGCAAGGCTAAGGCACGACAACGCAAGGCTAGGCAATGCACGACAATGCAAGGAAAGCTTAAAGTAAAGGAAGGCACGGTCAGGCGAGATAAGGCTAAGGCACGACAACGCAAGGCTAGGCAATGCAGGGAAGGCAAGCAAAGTGTAACGGAAGGTAAGCAAGGCAAGGAAAAGCAAGGAAAGGCAAGGGTAACGTAAGGAACGGCACGGCAAGGGGAAACAAGTCTAAGGCACGACAACGCACGCTAGGCAATGCACGGCAAGGCAAGTAAAGGGTAACGCATGGGAAAGCACGTTCCGGCGAGGCAAGGCTAAGGCACGACAACGCAAGGCTAGGCAATGCACGGAAGGCAAGCAAAGAGTATCGGAAGGTAACGAAGGCAAGGGAAAGCAAGGAAAGGCAAGTGTAACGGAAGGAACCGCACGGCAAGGGGAAACAAGGCTAAGGCACGACAAAGCACGCTAGGCAATGCACGGCAAGGCAAGGAAAGGGTAACGCATGGGAAAGCACGGTCAGGCGAGGCAAGGCTAAGGCATGACAACGCAAGGCTAGGCAATGCACGGAAAGCAAGCAAAGAGTAACGGAACGCAAGGAAGGCAAGGGAAAGCAAGGGAAGGCAAGCGTAACGGAAGGAACGGCACGGCAAGGGGTAACAAGGCTAAGGCACGACAACGCAGGGCTAGGCAATGCACGGCAAGGCAAGGAAAGCTTAAAGCAAAGGAAGGCACGGTCAGGCGAGATAAGGCTAAGGTAAGAGAACGCAAGGCTAGGCAATGGACGGAAGGCAAGCAAAGAGTAACGGAAGGTAAGGAAGGCAAGGGAAAGCAAGGAAACGAAAGTGTAACGGAAGGAACCGCACGGCAAGGGGAAACAAGGCTAAGGCACGACAACGCACGCTAGGCAATGAACGGCAAGGCAAGGAAAGGGTAACGCATGGGAAAGCACGGTCAGGCGAGGCAAGGCTAAGGCATGACAACGCAAGGCTAGGCAATGCACGGAAAGCAAGCAAAGAGTAACGGAACGCAAGGAAGGCAAGGGAAAGCAGCGGAAGGCAAGGGTAACGGAAGGAACGGCAGGGCAAGGGGTAACAAGGCTAAGGCACGACAACGCAAGGCTAGGCAATACACCGCAAGGCAAGGAAAGGGTAACGCAAGGGAAGGCACGGTCAGGTGAGGCAAGGCTAATGCACGACAACGCAAGGCTAGGCAGTGCACGGCAAGGCAAGGAAAGAGTAACGGAAGGAAAGGAAGGCAAGGCAAAGCCAGGCAAGGCAAGTGTAACAAAAGGCACGGCACGGCAAGGGGAAACAAGGCTAAGGCACGACAACGCACGGCTAGGCAATGCAAGGGAAGGCAAGGAAAGGGTAACGCAAGGCAAGGCACGGTGAGGCTAGGCAAGGCTAATGCACGAAAACGCAAGGCTAGGCAATGCACGACAATGCAAGGAAAGGGTAACGCATGGGAAAGCACGTTCCGGCGAGGCAAGGCTAAGGCACGACAACGCAAGGCTAGGCAATGCAGGGAAGGCAAGCAAAGAGTAACGGAAGGTAAGCAAGGCAAGGAAAAGGAAGGAAAGGCAAGGGTAACGTAAGGAACGGCACGGCAAGGGGAAACAAGTCTAAGGCACGACAACGCACGCTAGGCAATGCACGGCAAGGCAAGTAAAGGGTAACGCATGGGAAAGCACGTTCCGGCGAGGCAAGGCTAAGGCACGACAACGCAAGGCTAGGCAATGCACGGAAGGCAAGCAAAGAGTAACGGAAGGTAAGGAAGGCAAGGGAAAGCAAGGAAAGGCAAGTGTAACGGAAGGAACCGCACGGCAAGGGGAAACAAGGCTAAGGCAGGACAACGCACGCTAGGCAATGCACGGCAAGGCAAGGAAAGGGTAACGCATGGGAAAGCACGGTCAGGCGAGGCAAGGCTAAGGCATGACAACGCAAGGCTAGGCAATGCACGGAAAGCAAGCAAAGAGTAACGGAACGCAAGGAAGGCAAGGGAAAGCAAGGGAAGGCAAGCGTAACGGAAGGAACGGCAGGGCAAGGGGTAACAAGGCTAAGGCACGAAAACGCAGGGCTAGGCAATGCACGGCAAGGCAAGGAAAGCTTAAAGCAAAGGAAGGCACGGTCAGGCGAGATAAGGTTAAGGCACGACAACGCAAGGCTAGGCAATGGACGGAAGGCAAGCAAAGAGTAACGGAAGGTAAGGAAGGCAAGGCAAAACCAGGCAAGGCAAGTGTAACAAAAGGCACGGCACGGCAAGGGGAAACAAGGCTAAGGCACGACAACGCACGGCTAGGCAATGAAGGGAAGGCAAGGAAAGAGTAACGCAAGGCAAGGCACGGTGAGGCTAGGCAAGGCTAATGCACGAAAACGCAAAGCTAGGCAATGCACGACAATGCAAGGAAAGCTTAAAGCAAAGGAAGGCACGGTCAGGCAAGATAAGTCTAAGGCACGACAACGCAAGGCTACGCAATGCAGGGAAGGCAAGGAAAGAGTAACGGAAGGTAAGCAAGGCAAGGAAAAGCAAGGAAAGGCAAGGGTAACGTAAGGAACGGCACGGCAAGGGGAAACAAGTCTAAGGCACGACAACGCACGCTAGGCAATGCACGGCAAGGCAAGGAAAGGGTAACGCATGGGAAAGCACGTTCCGGCGAGGCAAGGCTAAGGCACGACAACGCAAGGCTAGGCAATGCACGGAAGGCAAGCAAAGAGTAACGGAAGGTAAGGAAGGCAAGGGAAAGCAAGGAAAGGCAAGTGTAACGGAAGGAACCGCACGGCAAGGGGAAACAAGGCTAAGGCAGGACAACGCACGCTAGGCAATGCACGGCAAGGCAAGGAAAGGGTAACGCATGGGAAAGCACGGTCAGGCGAGGCAAGGCTAAGGCATGACAACGCAAGGCTAGGCAATGCACGGAAAGCAAGCAAAGAGTAACGGAACGCAAGGAAGGCAAGGGAAAGCAAGGGAAGGCAAGTGTAACGGAAGGAACGGCACGGCAAGGGGTAACAAGGCTAAGGCACGACAACGCAGGGCTAGGCAATGCACGGCAAGGCAAGGAAAGCTTAAAGCAAAGGAAGGCACGGTCAGGCGAGATAAGGCTAAGGTACGAGAACGCAAGGCTAGGCAATGGACAGAAGGCAAGCAAAGAGTAACGGAAGGTAAGGAAGGCAAGGGAAAGCAAGGAAACGAAAGTGTAACAGAAGGAACCGCACGGCAAGGGGAAACAAGGCTAAGGCACGACAACGCACGCTAGGCAATGCACGGCAAGGCAAGGAAAGGGTAACGCATGGGAAAGCACGGTCAGGCGAGGCAAGGCTAAGGCATGACAACGCAAGCCTAGGCAATGCACGGCAAGCAAGCAAAGAGTAACGGAACGCAAGGAAGGCAAGGGAAAGCAACGGAAGGCAAGGGTAACGGAAGGAACGGCAGGGCAAGGGGTAACAAGGCTAAGGCACGACAACGCAAGGCTAGGCAATACACCGCAAGGCAAGGAAAGGGTAACGCAAGGGAAGGCACGGTCAGGTGAGCCAAGGCTAATGCACGACAACGCAAGGCTAGGCAGTGCACGGCAAGGCAAGGAAAGAGTAACGGAAGGAAAGGAAGGCAAGGCAAAGCCAGGCAATGCAAGTGTAACAAAAGGCACGGCACGGCAAGGGGAAACAAGGCTAAGGCACGACAACGCACGGCTAGGCAATGCAAGGGAAGGCAAGGAAAGGGTAACGCAAGGCAAGGCACGGTGAGGCTAGGCAAGGCTAATGCACGAAAACGCAAGGCTAGGCAATGCACGACAATGCAAGGAAAGCTTAAAGCAAAGGAAGGCACGGTCAGGCGAGATAAGGCTAAGGCACGACAACGCAAGGCTAGGCAATGCAGGGAAGGCAAGAAAAGAGTAAAGGAATGTAAGCAAGGCAAGGAAAAGCAAGGAAAGGCAAGGGTAACGGAATTAACGGCACGGCAAGGGGAAACAAGTCTAAGGCATGACAACGCACGCTAGGCAATGCACGGCAAGGCAAGGAAAGGGTAACGCATGCGAAAGCACGGTCAAGCGAGGCAAGGCTAAGGCACGACAACGCAAGGCTAGGCAATGCACGACAATGCAAGGAAAGCTTAAAGTAAAGGAAGGCACGGTCAGGCGAGATAAGGCTAAGGCACGACAACGCAAGGCTAGGCAATGCAGGGAAGGCAAGGAAAGAGTAACGGAAGGTAAGCAAGTCAAGGAAAAGCAAGGAAAGGCAAGGGTAACGTAAGGAACGGCACGGCAAGGGGAAACAAGTCTAAGGCACGACAACGCACGCTAGGCAATGCACTGCAAGGCAAGTAAAGGGTAACGCATGGGAAAGCACGTTCCGGCGAGGCAAGGCTAAGGCACGACAACCCAAGGCTAGGCAATGCACGGAAGGCAAGCAAAGAGTAACGGAAGGTAAGGAAGGCAAGGGAAAGCAAGGAAAGGCAAGTGTAACGGAAGGAACCGCACGGCAAGGGGAAACAAGGCTAAGGCAGGACAACGCACGCTAGGCAATGCACGGCAAGGCAAGGAAAGGGTAACGCATGGGAAAGCACGGTCAGGCGAGGCAAGGCTAAGGCATGACAACGCAAGTCTAGGCAATGCACGGCAAGGCAAGGAAAGCTTAAAGAAAAGGAAGGCACGGTCAGGCGAGATAAGGCTAAGGTACGAGAACGCAAGGCTAGGCAATGCACGGAAAGCAAGCAAAGAGTAACGGAACGCAAGGAAGGCAAGGGAAAGCAAAGGAAGGCAAGGGTAACGGAAGGAATTGCACGGCAAGGGGTAACAAGGCTAAGGCACGACATCGCAGGGCTAGGCAATGCACGGCAAGGCAAGGCAAGGGTAACGCAAGGGAAGGCACGGTCAGGTGAGGCAACAATAAGGCACGACAACGCAAGGTTAGGCAATGCACGGCAAGGCAAGGAAAGAGTAACGGAAGGAAAGGAAGGCAAGGCAAAGCCAGGCAAGGCAAGTGTAACAAAAGGCACGGCACGGCAAGGGGAAACAAGGCTAAGGCACGACAACGCACGGCTAGGCAATGCAAGGGAAGGCAAGGAAAGGGTAACGCAAGGCAAGGCACGGTGAGGCTAGGCAAGGCTAATGCACGAAAACGCAATGCTAGGCAATGCACGACAATGCAAGGAAAGCTTAAAGCAAAGGAAGGCACGGTCAGGCGAGATAAGGCTAAGGCACGACAACGCAAGGCTACGCAATGCCCGGAAAGCAAGCAAAGAGTAACGGAACGCAAGGAAGGCAAGGGAATGCAACGGAAGGCAAGGGTAACGGAACGAATTGCACGCAAGGGGAAACAAGGCTAAGGCACGACAACGCACGGCTAGGCAATGCACGGCAAGGCAAGGAAAGAGTAACGCAAGGAAAGGCACGGTGAGGCTAGGGAAGGCTAATGCACGAAAACGCAAAGCTAGGCAATGCACGACAATTCAAGGAAAGCTTAAAGTAAAGGAAGGCACGGTCAGGCGAGATAAGGCTAAGGCACGACAACGCAAGGCTAGGCAATGCAAGGAAGGCAAGGAAAGAGTAACGGAAGGTAAGCAAGTCAAGGAAAAGCAAGGAAAGGCAAGGGTAACGTAAGGAACGGCACGGCAAGGGGAAACAAGTCTAAGGCACGACAACGCACGCTAGGCAATGCACTGCAAGGCAAGTAAAGGGTAACGCATGGGAAAGCACGTTCCGGCGAGGCAAGGCTAAGGCACGACAACGCAAGGCTAGGCAATGCACGGAAGGCAAGCAAAGAGTAACGGAAGGTAAGGAAGGCAAGGGAAAGCAAGGAAAGGCAAGTGTAACGGAAGGAACCGCACGGCAAGGGGAAACAAGGCTAAGGCAGGACAACGCACGCTAGGCAATGCACGGCAAGGCAAGGAAAGGGTAACGCATGGGAAAGCACGGTCAGGCGAGGCAAGGCTAAGGCATGACAACGCAAGGCTAGGCAATGCACGGAAAGCAAGCAAAGAGTAACGGAACGCAAGGAAGGCAAGGGAAAGCAAGGGAAGGCAAGCGTAACGGAAGGAACGGCACGGCAAGGGGTAACAAGGCTAAGGCACGACAACGCAGGGCTAGGCAATGCACGGCAAGGCAAGGAAAGCTTAAAGCAAAGGAAGGCACGGTCAGGCGAGATAAGGCTAAGGTACGACAACGCAAGGCTACGCAATGCCCGGAAAGCAAGCAAAGAGTAACGGAACGCAAGGAAGGCAAGGGAAAGCAGCGGAAGGCAAGGGTAACGGAAGGAACGGCAGGGCAAGGGGTAACAAGGGTAAGGCACGACAACGCAAGGCTAGGCAATACACCGCAAGGCAAGGAAAGGGTAACGCAAGGGAAGGCACGGTCAGGTGAGGCAAGGCTAATGCACGACAACGCAAGGCTAGGCAGTGCACGGCAAGGCAAGGAAAGAGTAACGGAAGGAAAGGAAGGCAAGGCAAAGCCAGGCAAGGCAAGTGTAACAAAAGGCACGGCACGGCAAGGGGAAACAAGGCTAAGGCACGACAAACCACGGCTAGACAATGCAAGGGAAGGCAAGGAAAGTGTAACGCAAGGCAAGGCACGGTGAGGCTAGGCAAGGCTAAGGCACGAAAATGCAAGGCTAGGCAATGCACGACAATGCAAGGAAAGCTTAAAGCAAAGGAAGGCACGGTCAGGCGAGATAAGGCTAAGGAACGACAACGCAAGGCTAGGCAATGCAGGGAAGGCAAGAAAAGAGTAAAGGAATGTAAGCAAGGCAAGGAAAAGCAAGGAAAGGCAAGGGTAACGGAAGGAACGGCACGGCAAGGGGAAACAAGTCTAAGGCATGACAACGCACGCTAGGCAATGCACGGCAAGGCAAGGAAAGGGTAACGCATGCGAAAGCACGGTCAGGCGAGGCAAGGCTAAGGCACGACAACGCAAGGCTAGGCAATGCACGACAATGCAAGGAAAGCTTAAAGTAAAGGAAGGCACGGTCAGGCGAGATAAGGCTAAGGCACGACAACGCAAGGCTAGGCAATGCAGGGAAGGCAAGCAAAGTGTAACGGAAGGTAAGCAAGGGAAGGAAAAGCAAGGAAAGGCAAGGGTAACGTAAGGAACGGCACGGCAAGGGGAAACAAGTCTAAGGCACGACAACGCACGCTAGGCAATGCACGGCAAGGCAAGTAAAGGGTAACGCATGGGAAAGCACGTTCCGGCGAGGCAAGGCTAAGGCACGACAACGCAAGGCTAGGCAATGCACGGAAGGCAAGCAAAGAGTATCGGAAGGTAACGAAGGCAAGGGAAAGCAAGGAAATGCAAGTGTAACGGAAGGAACCGCACGGCAAGGGGAAACAAGGCTAAGGCACGACAAAGCACGCTAGGCAATGCACGGCAAGGCAAGGAAAGGGTAACGCATGGGAAAGCACGGTCAGGCGAGGCAAGGCTAAGGCATGACAACGCAAGGCTAGGCAATGCACGGAAAGCAAGCAAAGAGTAACGGAACGCAAGGAAGGCAAGGGAAAGCAAGGGAAGGCAAGCGTAACGGAAGGAACGGCACGGCAAGGGGTAACAAGGCTAAGGCACGACAACGCAGGGCTAGGCAATGCACGGCAAGGCAAGGAAAGCTTAAAGCAAAGGAAGGCACGGTCAGGCGAGATAAGGCTAAGGTACGAGAACGCAAGGCTAGGCAATGGACGGAAGGCAAGCAAAGAGTAACGGAAGGTAAGGAAGGCAAGGGAAAGCAAGGAAACGAAAGTGTAACGGAAGGAACCGCACGGCAAGGGGAAACAAGGCTAAGGCACGACAACGCACGCTAGGCAATGAACGGCAAGGCAAGGAAAGGGTAACGCATGGGAAAGCACGGTCAGGCGAGGCAAGGCTAAGGCATGACAACGCAAGGCTAGGCAATGCACGGAAAGCAAGCAAAGAGTAACGGAACGCAAGGAAGGCAAGGGAAAGCAGCGGAAGGCAAGGGTAACGGAAGGAACGGCAGGGCAAGGGGTAACAAGGCTAAGGCACGACAACGCAAGGCTAGGCAATACACCGCAAGGCAAGGAAAGGGTAACGCAAGGGAAGGCACGGTCAGGTGAGGCAAGGCTAATGCACGACAACGCAAGGCTAGGCAGTGCACGGCAAGGCAAGGAAAGAGTAACGGAAGGAAAGGAAGGCAAGGCAAAGCCAGGCAAGGCAAGTGTAACAAAAGGCACGGCACGGCAAGGGGAAACAAGGCTAAGGCACGACAACGCACGGCTAGGCAATGCAAGGGAAGGCAAGGAAAGGGTAACGCAAGGCAAGGCACGGTGAGGCTAGGCAAGGCTAATGCACGAAAACGCAAGGCTAGGCAATGCACGACAATGCAAGGAAAG
Organism: Macrotis lagotis; assembly: GCF_037893015.1. NCBI lineage: Eukaryota > Metazoa > Chordata > Mammalia > Peramelemorphia > Peramelidae > Macrotis > Macrotis lagotis. Next base: position 126,381 of record NW_027422196.1, on the reverse strand, counting down.
GGTAACGCATGGGAAAGCACGTTCCGGCGAGGCAAGGCTAAGGCACGACAACGCAAGGCTAGGCAATGCAGGGAAGGCAAGCAAAGAGTAACGGAAGGTAAGCAAGGCAAGGAAAAGGAAGGAAAGGCAAGGGTAACGTAAGGAACGGCACGGCAAGGGGAAACAAGTCTAAGGCACGACAACGCACGCTAGGCAATGCACGGCAAGGCAAGTAAAGGGTAACGCATGGGAAAGCACGTTCCGGCGAGGCAAGGCTAAGGCACGACAACGCAAGGCTAGGCAATGCACGGAAGGCAAGCAAAGAGTAACGGAAGGTAAGGAAGGCAAGGGAAAGCAAGGGAAGGCAAGCGTAACGGAAGGAACGGCACGGCAAGGGGTAACAAGGCTAAGGCACGACAACGCAGGGCTAGGCAATGCACGGCAAGGCAAGGAAAGCTTAAAGCAAAGGAAGGCACGGTCAGGCGAGATAAGGTTAAGGCACGACAACGCAAGGCTAGGCAATGGACGGAAGGCAAGCAAAGAGTAACGGAAGGTAAGGAAGGCAAGGCAAAACCAGGCAAGGCAAGTGTAACAAAAGGCACGGCACGGCAAGGGGAAACAAGGCTAAGGCACGACAACGCACGGCTAGGCAATGAAGGGAAGGCAAGGAAAGAGTAACGCAAGGCAAGGCACGGTGAGGCTAGGCAAGGCTAATGCACGAAAACGCAAGGCTAGGCAATGCACGACAATGCAAGGAAAGCTTAAAGCAAAGGAAGGCACGGTCGGGCGAGATAAGTCTAAGGCACGACAACGCAAGGCTACGCAATGCCCGGAAAGCAAGCAAAGAGTAACGGAACGCAAGGAAGGCAAGGGAATGCAACGGAAGGCAAGGGTAACGGAACGAATTGCACGCAAGGGGAAACAAGGCTAAGGCACGACAACGCACGGCTAGGCAATGCACGGCAAGGCAAGGAAAGAGTAACGCAAGGAAAGGCACGGTGAGGCTAGGGAAGGCTAATGCACGAAAACGCAAAGCTAGGCAATGCACGACAATTCAAGGAAAGCTTAAAGTAAAGGAAGGCACGGTCAGGCGAGATAAGGCTAAGGCACGACAACGCAAGGCTAGGCAATGCAGGGAAGGCAAGGAAAGAGTAACGGAAGGTAAGCAAGACAAGGAAAAGCAAGGAAAGGCAAGGGTAACGTAAGGAACGGCACGGCAAGGGGAAACAAGTCTAAGGCACGACAACGCACGCTAGGCAATGCACTGCAAGGCAAGTAAAGGGTAACGCATGGGAAAGCACGTTCCGGCGAGGCAAGGCTAAGGCACGACAACGCAAGGCTAGGCAATGCACGGAAGGCAAGCAAAGAGTAACGGAAGGTAAGGAAGGCAAGGGAAAGCAAGGAAAGGCAAGTGTAACGGAAGGAACCGCACGGCAAGGGGAAACAAGGCTAAGGCAGGACAACGCACGCTAGGCAATGCACGGCAAGGCAAGGAAAGGGTAACGCATGGGAAAGCACGGTCAGGCGAGGCAAGGCTAAGGCATGACAACGCAAGGCTAGGCAATGCACGGAAAGCAAGCAAAGAGTAACGGAACGCAAGGAAGGCAAGGGAAAGCAAGGGAAGGCAAGCGTAACGGAAGGAACGGCACGGCAAGGGGTAACAAGGCTAAGGCACGACAACGCAGGGCTAGGCAATGCACGGCAAGGCAAGGAAAGCTTAAAGCAAAGGAAGGCACGGTCAGGCGAGATAAGGCTAAGGTACGAGAACGCAAGGCTAGGCAATGGACAGAAGGCAAGCAAAGAGTAACGGAAGGTAAGGAAGGCAAGGGAAAGCAAGGAAACGAAAGTGTAACAGAAGGAACCGCACGGCAAGGGGAAACAAGGCTAAGGCACGACAACGCACGCTAGGCAATGCACGGCAAGGCAAGGAAAGGGTAACGCATGGGAAAGCACGGTCAGGCGAGGCAAGGCTAAGGCATGACAACGCAAGGCTAGGCAATGCACGGCAAGCAAGCAAAGAGTAACGGAACGCAAGGAAGGCAAGGGAAAGCAACGGAAGGCAAGGGTAACGGAAGGAACGGCAGGGCAAGGGGTAACAAGGCTAAGGCACGACAACGCAAGGCTAGGCAATACACCGCAAGGCAAGGAAAGGGTAACGCAAGGGAAGGCACGGTCAGGTGAGCCAAGGCTAATGCACGACAACGCAAGGCTAGGCAGTGCACGGCAAGGCAAGGAAAGAGTAACGGAAAGAAAGGAAGGCAAGGCAAAGCCAGGCAATGCAAGTGTAACAAAAGGCACGGCACGGCAAGGGGAAACAAGGCTAAGGCACGACAACGCACGGCTAGGCAATGCAAGGGAAGGCAAGGAAAGGGTAACGCAAGGCAAGGCACGGTGAGGCTAGGCAAGGCTAATGCACGAAAACGCAAGGCTAGGCAATGCACGACAATGCAAGGAAAGCTTAAAGCAAAGGAAGGCACGGTCAGGCGAGATAAGGCTAAGGCACGACAACGCAAGGCTAGGCAATGCAGGGAAGGCAAGAAAAGAGTAAAGGAATGTAAGCAAGGCAAGGAAAAGCAAGGAAAGGCAAGGGTAACGGAAGGAACGGCACGGCAAGGGGAAACAAGTCTAAGGCATGACAACGCACGCTAGGCAATGCACGGCAAGGCAAGGAAAGGGTAACGCATGCGAAAGCACGGTCAAGCGAGGCAAGGCTAAGGCACGACAACGCAAGGCTAGGCAATGCACGACAATGCAAGGAAAGCTTAAAGTAAAGGAAGGCACGGTCAGGCGAGATAAGGCTAAGGCACGACAACGCAAGGCTAGGCAATGCAGGGAAGGCAAGCAAAGAGTAACGGAAGGTAAGGAAGGCAAGGGAAAGCAAGGAAAGGCAAGTGTAACGGAAGGAACCGCACGGCAAGGGGAAACAAGGCTAAGGCAGGACAACGCACGCTAGGCAATGCACGGCAAGGCAAGGAAAGGGTAACGCATGGGAAAGCACGGTCAGGCGAGGCAAGGCTAAGGCATGACAACGCAAGTCTAGGCAATGCACGGCAAGGCAAGGAAAGCTTAAAGAAAAGGAAGGCACGGTCAGGCGAGATAAGGCTAAGGTACGAGAACGCAAGGCTAGGCAATGCACGGAAAGCAAGCAAAGAGTAACGGAACGCAAGGAAGGCAAGGGAAAGCAAAGGAAGGCAAGGGTAACGGAAGGAATTGCACGGCAAGGGGTAACAAGGCTAAGGCACGACATCGCAGGGCTAGGCAATGCACGGCAAGGCAAGGCAAGGGTAACGCAAGGGAAGGCACGGTCAGGTGAGGCAACAATAAGGCACGACAACGCAAGGTTAGGCAATGCACGGCAAGGCAAGGAAAGAGTAACGGAAGGAAAGGAAGGCAAGGCAAAGCCAGGCAAGGCAAGTGTAACAAAAGGCACGGCACGGCAAGGGGAAACAAGGCTAAGGCACGACAACGCACGGCTAGGCAATGCAAGGGAAGGCAAGGAAAGGGTAACGCAAGGCAAGGCACGGTGAGGCTAGGCAAGGCTAATGCACGAAAACGCAATGCTAGGCAATGCACGACAATGCAAGGAAAGCTTAAAGCAAAGGAAGGCACGGTCAGGCGAGATAAGGCTAAGGCACGACAACGCAAGGCTACGCAATGCCCGGAAAGCAAGCAAAGAGTAACGGAACGCAAGGAAGGCAAGGGAATGCAACGGAAGGCAAGGGTAACGGAACGAATTGCACGCAAGGGGAAACAAGGCTAAGGCACGACAACGCACGGCTAGGCAATGCACGGCAAGGCAAGGAAAGAGTAACGCAAGGAAAGGCACGGTGAGGCTAGGGAAGGCTAATGCACGAAAACGCAAAGCTAGGCAATGCACGACAATTCAAGGAAAGCTTAAAGTAAAGGAAGGCACGGTCAGGCGAGATAAGGCTAAGGCACGACAACGCAAGGCTAGGCAATGCAAGGAAGGCAAGGAAAGAGTAACGGAAGGTAAGCAAGTCAAGGAAAAGCAAGGAAAGGCAAGGGTAACGTAAGGAACGGCACGGCAAGGGGAAACAAGTCTAAGGCACGACAACGCACGCTAGGCAATGCACTGCAAGGCAAGTAAAGGGTAACGCATGGGAAAGCACGTTCCGGCGAGGCAAGGCTAAGGCACGACAACGCAAGGCTAGGCAATGCACGGAAGGCAAGCAAAGAGTAACGGAAGGTAAGGAAGGCAAGGGAAAGCAAGGAAAGGCAAGTGTAACGGAAGGAACCGCACGGCAAGGGGAAACAAGGCTAAGGCAGGACAACGCACGCTAGGCAATGCACGGCAAGGCAAGGAAAGGGTAACGCATGGGAAAGCACGGTCAGGCGAGGCAAGGCTAAGGCATGACAACGCAAGGCTAGGCAATGCACGGAAAGCAAGCAAAGAGTAACGGAACGCAAGGAAGGCAAGGGAAAGCAAGGGAAGGCAAGCGTAACGGAAGGAACGGCACGGCAAGGGGTAACAAGGCTAAGGCACGACAACGCAGGGCTAGGCAATGCACGGCAAGGCAAGGAAAGCTTAAAGCAAAGGAAGGCACGGTCAGGCGAGATAAGGCTAAGGTACGACAACGCAAGGCTACGCAATGCCCGGAAAGCAAGCAAAGAGTAACGGAACGCAAGGAAGGCAAGGGAAAGCAGCGGAAGGCAAGGGTAACGGAAGGAACGGCAGGGCAAGGGGTAACAAGGCTAAGGCACGACAACGCAAGGCTAGGCAATGCACCGCAAGGCAAGGAAAGGGTAACGCAAGGGAAGGCACGGTCAGGTGAGGCAAGGCTAATGCACGACAACGCAAGGCTAGGCAGTGGACGGCAAGGCAAGGAAAGAGTAACGGAAGGAAAGGAAGGCAAGGCAAAGCCAGGCAAGGAAAGTGTAACAAAAGGCACGGCACGGCAAGGGGAAACAAGGCTAAGGCACGACAACGCACGGCTAGACAATGCAAGGGAAGGCAAGGAAAGGGTAACGCAAGGCAAGGCACGGTGAGGCTAGGCAAGGCTAATGCACGAAAATGCAAGGCTAGGCAATGCACGACAATGCAAGGAAAGCTTAAAGCAAAGGAAGGCACGGTCAGGCGAGATAAGGCTAAGGCACGACAACGCAAGGCTAGGCAATGCAGGGAAGGCAAGAAAAGAGTAAAGGAATGTAAGCAAGGCAAGGAAAAGCAAGGAAAGGCAAGGGTAACGGAAGGAACGGCACGGCAAGGGGAAACAAGTCTAAGGCATGACAACGCACGCTAGGCAATGCACGGCAAGGCAAGGAAAGGGTAACGCATGCGAAAGCACGGTCAGGCGAGGCAAGGCTAAGGCACGACAACGCAAGGCTAGGCAATGCACGACAATGCAAGGAAAGCTTAAAGTAAAGGAAGGCACGGTCAGGCGAGATAAGGCTAAGGCACGACAACGCAAGGCTAGGCAATGCAGGGAAGGCAAGCAAAGTGTAACGGAAGGTAAGCAAGGCAAGGAAAAGCAAGGAAAGGCAAGGGTAACGTAAGGAACGGCACGGCAAGGGGAAACAAGTCTAAGGCACGACAACGCACGCTAGGCAATGCACGGCAAGGCAAGTAAAGGGTAACGCATGGGAAAGCACGTTCCGGCGAGGCAAGGCTAAGGCACGACAACGCAAGGCTAGGCAATGCACGGAAGGCAAGCAAAGAGTATCGGAAGGTAACGAAGGCAAGGGAAAGCAAGGAAAGGCAAGTGTAACGGAAGGAACCGCACGGCAAGGGGAAACAAGGCTAAGGCACGACAAAGCACGCTAGGCAATGCACGGCAAGGCAAGGAAAGGGTAACGCATGGGAAAGCACGGTCAGGCGAGGCAAGGCTAAGGCATGACAACGCAAGGCTAGGCAATGCACGGAAAGCAAGCAAAGAGTAACGGAACGCAAGGAAGGCAAGGGAAAGCAAGGGAAGGCAAGCGTAACGGAAGGAACGGCACGGCAAGGGGTAACAAGGCTAAGGCACGACAACGCAGGGCTAGGCAATGCACGGCAAGGCAAGGAAAGCTTAAAGCAAAGGAAGGCACGGTCAGGCGAGATAAGGCTAAGGTACGAGAACGCAAGGCTAGGCAATGGACGGAAGGCAAGCAAAGAGTAACGGAAGGTAAGGAAGGCAAGGGAAAGCAAGGAAACGAAAGTGTAACGGAAGGAACCGCACGGCAAGGGGAAACAAGGCTAAGGCACGACAACGCACGCTAGGCAATGAACGGCAAGGCAAGGAAAGGGTAACGCATGGGAAAGCACGGTCAGGCGAGGCAAGGCTAAGGCATGACAACGCAAGGCTAGGCAATGCACGGAAAGCAAGCAAAGAGTAACGGAACGCAAGGAAGGCAAGGGAAAGCAGCGGAAGGCAAGGGTAACGGAAGGAACGGCAGGGCAAGGGGTAACAAGGCTAAGGCACGACAACGCAAGGCTAGGCAATACACCGCAAGGCAAGGAAAGGGTAACGCAAGGGAAGGCACGGTCAGGTGAGGCAAGGCTAATGCACGACAACGCAAGGCTAGGCAGTGCACGGCAAGGCAAGGAAAGAGTAACGGAAGGAAAGGAAGGCAAGGCAAAGCCAGGCAAGGCAAGTGTAACAAAAGGCACGGCACGGCAAGGGGAAACAAGGCTAAGGCACGACAACGCACGGCTAGGCAATGCAAGGGAAGGCAAGGAAAGGGTAACGCAAGGCAAGGCACGGTGAGGCTAGGCAAGGCTAATGCACGAAAACGCAAGGCTAGGCAATGCACGACAATGCAAGGAAAGGGTAACGCATGGGAAAGCACGTTCCGGCGAGGCAAGGCTAAGGCACGACAACGCAAGGCTAGGCAATGCAGGGAAGGCAAGCAAAGAGTAACGGAAGGTAAGCAAGGCAAGGAAAAGCAAGGAAAGGCAAGGGTAACGTAAGGAACGGCACGGCAAGGGGAAACAAGTCTAAGGCACGACAACGCACGCTAGGCAATGCACGGCAAGGCAAGTAAAGGGTAACGCATGGGAAAGCACGTTCCGGCGAGGCAAGGCTAAGGCACGACAACGCAAGGCTAGGCAATGCACGGAAGGCAAGCAAAGAGTAACGGAAGGTAAGGAAGGCAAGGGAAAGCAAGGAAAGGCAAGTGTAACGGAAGGAACCGCACGGCAAGGGGAAACAAGGCTAAGGCACGACAAAGCACGCTAGGCAACGCACGGCAAGGCAAGGAAAGGGTAACGCATGGGACAGCACGGTCAGGCGAGGCAAGGCTAAGGCATGACAACGAAAGGCTAGGCAATGCACGGAAAGCAAGCAAAGAGTAACGGAACGCAAGGAAGGCAAGGGAAAGCAAGGGAAGGCAAGCGTAACGGAAGGAACGGCACGGCAAGGGGTAACAAGGCTAAGGCACGACAACGCAGGGCTAGGCAATTCACGGCAAGGCAAGGAAAGCTTAAAGCAAAGGAAGGCACGGTCAGGCGAGATAAGGTTAAGGCACGACAACGCAAGGCTAGGCAATGGACGGAAGGCAAGCAAAGAGTAACGGAAGGTAAGGAAGGCAAGGCAAAGCCAGGCAAGGCAAGTGTAACAAAAGGCACGGCACGGCAAGGGGAAACAAGGCTAAGGCACGACAACGCACGGCTAGGCAATGAAGGGAAGGCAAGGAAAGAGTAACGGAAGGCAAGGCACGGTGAGGCTAGGCAAGGCTAATGCACGAAAACGCAAGGCTAGGCAATGCACGACAATGCAAGGAAAGCTTAAAGCAAAGGAAGGCACGGTCAGGCGAGATAAGTCTAAGGCACGACAACGCAAGGCTACGCAATGCCCGGAAAGCAAGCAAAGAGTAACGGAACGCAAGGAAGGCAAGGGAATGCAACGGAAGGCAAGGGTAACGGAACGAATTGCACGCAAGGGGAAACAAGGCTAAGGCACGACAACGCACGGCTAGGCAATGCACGGCAAGGCAAGGAAAGAGTAACGCAAGGAAAGGCACGGTGAGGCTAGGGAAGGCTAATGCACGAAAACGCAAAGCTAGGCAATGCACGACAATTCAAGGAAAGCTTAAAGTAAAGGAAGGCACGGTCAGGCGAGATAAGGCTAAGGCACGACAACGCAAGGCTAGGCAATGCAGGGAAGGCAAGGAAAGAGTAACGGAAGGTAAGCAAGTCAAGGAAAAGCAAGGAAAGGCAAGGGTAACGTAAGGAACGGCACGGCAAGGGGAAACAAGTCTAAGGCACGACAACGCACGCTAGGCAATGCACTGCAAGGCAAGTAAAGGGTAACGCATGGGAAAGCACGTTCCGGCGAGGCAAGGTTAAGGCACGACAACGCAAGGCTAGGCAATGCACGGAAGGCAAGCAAAGAGTAACGGAAGGTAAGGAAGGCAAGGGAAAGCAAGGAAAGGCAAGTGTAACGGAAGGAACCGCACGGCAAGGGGAAACAAGGCTAAGGCAGGACAACGCACGCTAGGCAATGCACGGCAAGGCAAGGAAAGGGTAACGCATGGGAAAGCATGGTCAGGCGAGGCAAGGCTAAGGCATGACAACGCAAGGCTAGGCAATGCACGGAAAGCAAGCAAAGAGTAACGGAACGCAAGGAAGGCAAGGGAAAGCAAGGGAAGGCAAGCGTAACGGAAGGAACGGCACGGCAAGGGGTAACAAGGCTAAGGCACGACAACGCAGGGCTAGGCAATGCACGGCAAGGCAAGGAAAGCTTAAAGAAAAGGAAGGCACGGTCAGGCGAGATAAGGCTAAGGTACGAGAACGCAAGGCTAGGCAATGGACAGAAGGCAAGCAAAGAGTAACGGAAGGTAAGGAAGGCAAGGGAAAGCAAGGAAACGAAAGTGTAACGGAAGGAACCGCACGGCAAGGGGAAACAAGGCTAAGGCACGACAACGCACGCTAGGCAATGCACGGCAAGGCAAGGAAAGGGTAACGCATGGGAAAGCACGGTCAGGCGAGGCAAGGCTAAGGCATGACAACGCAAGGCTAGGCAATGCACGGCAAGCAAGCAAAGAGTAACGGAACGCAAGGAAGGCAAGGGAAAGCAACGGAAGGCAAGGGTAACGGAAGGAACGGCAGGGCAAGGGGTAACAAGGCTAAGGCACGACAACGCAAGGCTAGGCAATACACCGCAAGGCAAGGAAAGGGTAACGCAAGGGAATGCACGGTCAGGTGAGCCAAGGCTAATGCACGACAACGCAAGGCTAGGCAGTGCACGGCAAGGCAAGGAAAGAGTAAGGGAAGGAAAGGAAGGCAAGGCAAAGCCAGGCAATGCAAGTGTAACAAAAGGCACGGCACGGCAAGGGGAAACAAGGCTAAGGCACGACAACGCACGGCTAGGCAATGCAAGGGAAGGCAAGGAAAGGGTAACGCAAGGCAAGGCACGGTGAGGCTAGGCAAGGCTAATGCACGAAAACGCAAGGCTAGGCAATGCACGACAATGCAAGGAAAGCTTAAAGCAAAGGAAGGCACGGTCAGGCGAGATAAGGCTAAGGCACGACAACGCAAGGCTAGGCAATGCAGGGAAGGCAAGAAAAGAGTAAAGGAATGTAAGCAAGGCAAGGAAAAGCAAGGAAAGGCAAGGGTAACGGAAGGAACGGCACGGCAAGGGGAAACAAGTCTAAGGCATGACAACGCACGCTAGGCAATGCACGGCAAGGCAAGGAAAGGGTAACGCATGCGAAAGCACGGTCAGGCGAGGCAAGGCTAAGGCACGACAACGCAAGGCTAGGCAATGCACGACAATGCAAGGAAAGCTTAAAGTAAAGGAAGGCACGGTCAGGCGAGATAAGGCTAAGGCACGACAACGCAAGGCTAGGCAATGCAGGGAAGGCAAGCAAAGTGTAACGGAAGGTAAGCAAGGCAAGGAAAAGCAAGGATAGGCAAGGGTAACGTAAGGAACGGCACGGCAAGGGGAAACAAGTCTAAGGCACGACAACGCACGCTAGGCAATGCACGGCAAGGCAAGTAAAGGGTAACGCATGGGAAAGCACGTTCCGGCGAGGCAAGGCTAAGGCACGACAACGCAAGGCTAGGCAATGCACGGAAGGCAAGCAAAGAGTATCGGAAGGTAAGGAAGGCAAGGGAAAGCAAGGAAAGGCAAGTGTAACGGAAGGAACCGCACGGCAAGGGGAAACAAGGCTAAGGCACGACAAAGCACGCTAGGCAATGCACGGCAAGGCAAGGAAAGGGTAACGCATGGGAAAGCACGGTCAGGCGAGGCAAGGCTAAGGCATGACAACGCAAGGCTAGGCAATGCACGGAAATCAAGCAAAGAGTAACGGAACGCAAGGAAGGCAAGGGAAAGCAAGGGAAGGCAAGCGTAACGGAAGGAACGGCACGGCAAGGGGTAACAAGGCTAAGGCACGACAACGCAGGGCTAGGCAATGCACGGCAAGGCAAGGAAAGCTTAAAGCAAAGGAAGGCACGGTCAGGCGAGATAAGGCTAAGGTACGAGAACGCAAGGCTAGGCAATGGACGGAAGGCAAGCAAAGAGTAACGGAAGGTAAGGAAGGCAAGGGAAAGCAAGGAAACGAAAGTGTAACGGAAGGAACCGCACGGCAAGGGGAAACAAGGCTAAGGCACGACAACGCACGCTAGGCAATGAACGGCAAGGCAAGGAAAGGGTAACGCATGGGAAAGCACGGTCAGGCGAGGCAAGGCTAAGGCATGACAACGCAAGGCTAGGCAAAGCACGGAAAGCAAGCAAAGAGTAACGGAACGCAAGGAAGGCAAGGGAAAGCAGCGGAAGGCAAGGGTAACGGAAGGAACGGCAGGGCAAGGGGTAACAAGGCTAAGGCACGACAACGCAAGGCTAGGCAATACACCGGAAGGCAAGGAAAGGGTAACGCAAGGGAAGGCACGGTCAGGTGAGGCAAGGCTAATGCACGACAACGCAAGGCTAGGCAGTGCACGGCAAGGCAAGGAAAGAGTAACGGAAGGAAAGGAAGGCAAGGCAAAGCCAGGCAAGGCAAGTGTAACAAAAGGCACGGCACGGCAAGGGGAAACAAGGCTAAGGCACGACAACGCACGGCTAGGCAATGCAAGGGAAGGCAAGTAAAGGGTAACGCAAGGCAAGGCACGGTGAGGCTAGGCAAGGCTAATGCACGAAAACGCAATGCTAGGCAATGCACGACAATGCAAGGAAAGCTTAAAGCAAAGGAAGGCACGGTCAGGCGAGATAAGGCTAAGGCACGACAACGCAAGGCTAGGCAATGCAGGGAAGGCAAGGAAAGAGTAACGGAAGGTAAGCAAGTCAAGGAAAAGCAAGGAAAGGCAAGGGTAACGTAAGGAACGGCACGGCAAGGGGAAACAAGTCTAAGGCACGACAACGCACGCTAGGCAATGCACTGCAAGGCAAGTAAAGGGTAACGCATGGGAAAGCACGTTCCGGCGAGGCAAGGCTAAGGCACGACAACCCAAGCCTAGGCAATGCACGGAAGGCAAGCAAAGAGTAACGGAAGGTAAGGAAGGCAAGGCAAAGCAAGGAAAGGCAAGTGTAACGGAAGGAACCGCACGGCAAGGGGAAACAAGGCTAAGGCAGGACAACGCACGCTAGGCAATGCACGGCAAGGCAAGGAAAGGGTAACGCATGGGAAAGCACGGTCAGGCGAGGCAAGGCTAAGGCATGACAACGCAAGGCTAGGCAATGCACGGCAAGGCAAGGAAAGCTTAAAGAAAAGGAAGGCACGGTCAGGCGAGATAAGGCTAAGGTACGAGAACGCAAGGCTAGGCAATGCACGGAAAGCAAGCAAAGAGTAACGGAACGCAAGGAAGGCAAGGGAAAGCAAAGGAAGGCAAGGGTAACGGAAGGAATTGCACGGCAAGGGGTAACAAGGCTAAGGCACGACATCGCAGGGCTAGGCAATGCACGGCAAGGCAAGGAAAGGGTAACGCAAGGGAAGGCACGGTCAGGTGAGGCAACAATAAGGCACGACAACGCAAGGTTAGGCAATGCACGGCAAGGCAAGGAAAGAGTAACGGAAGGAAAGGAAGGCAAGGCAAAGCCAGGCAAGGCAAGTGTAACAAAAGGCACGGCAGTCGGCAAGGGGAAACAAGGCTAAGGCACGACAACGCACGGCTAGGCAATGCAAGGGAAGGCAAGGAAAGGGTAACGCAAGGCAAGGCACGGTGAGGCTAGGCAAGGCTAATGCACGAAAACGCAAGGCTAGGCAATGCACGACAATGCAAGGAAAGCTTAAAGCAAAGGAAGGCACGGTTAGGCGAGATAAGGCTAAGGCACGACAACGCAAGGCTAGGCATTGCAGGGAAGGCAAGCAAAGAGTAACGGAAGGTAAGCAAGGCAAGGAAAAGCAAGGAAAGGCAAGTGTAACGGAAGGAACCGCACGGCAAGGGGAAACAAGGCTATGGCACGACAACGCACGCTAGGCAATGCACGGCAAGGCAAGGAAAGGGTAACGCATGGGAAAGCACGGTCAGGCGAGGCAAGGCTAAGGCATGACAACGCAAGGCTAGGCAATGCAGGGAAAGCAAGCAAAGAGTAACGGAACGCAAGGAAGGCAAGGGAAAGCAAGGGAAGGCAAGCGTAACGGAAGGAAAGGCACGGCAAGGGGTAACAAGGCTAAGGCACGACAACGCAGGGCTAGGCAATGCAGGGAAGGCAAGCAAAGAGTAAAGAAATGTAAGCAAGGCAAGGAAAAGCAAGGAAAGTCAAGGGTAACGGAAGGAACGGCACGGCAAGGGGAAACAAGTCTAAGGCATGACAACGCACGCTAGGCAATGCACGGCAAGGCAAGGAAAGGGTAACGCATGCGAAAGCACGGTCAGGCGAGGCAAGGCTAAGGCACGACAACGCAAGGCTAGGCAATGCACGACAATGCAAGGAAAGCTTAAAGTAAAGGAAGGCACGGTCAGGCGAGATAAGGCTAAGGCACGACAACGCAAGGCTAGGCAATGCAGGGAAGGCAAGCAAAGAGTAACGGAAGGTAAGCAAGGCAAGGAAAAGCAAGGAAAGGCAAGGGTAACGTAAGGAACTGCACGGCAAGGGGAAACAAGTCTAAGGCACGACAACGCACGCTAGGCAATGCACGGCAAGGCAAGTAAAGGGTAACGCATGGGAAAGCACGTTCCGGCGAGGCAAGGCTAAGGCACGACAACGCAAGGCTAGGCAATGCACGGAAGGCAAGGAAAGCTTAAAGCAAAGGAAGGCACGGTCAGGCGAGATAAGGTTAAGGCACGACAACGCAAGGCTAGGCAATGCAGGGAAGGCAAGAAAAGAGTAACGGAAGGTAAGCAAGGCAAGGGAAAGCAAGGGAAGGCAAGCGTAACGGAAGGAACGGCACGGCAAGGGGTAACAAGGCTAAGGCACGACAACGCAGGGCTAGGCAATGCACGGCAAGGCAAGGAAAGCTTAAAGCAAAGGAAGGCACGGTCAGGCGAGATAAGGTTAAGGCACGACAACGCAAGGCTAGGCAATGGACGGAAGGCAAGCAAAGAGTAACGGAAGGTAAGGAAGGCAAGGCAAAGCCAGGCAAGGCAAGTGTAACAAAAGGCACGGCACGGCAAGGGGAAACAAGGCTAAGGCACGACAACGCACGGCTAGGCAATGAAGGGAAGGCAAGGAAAGGGTAACGCAAGGCAAGGCACGGTGAGGCTAGGCAAGGCTAATGCACGAAAACGCAAGGCTAGGCAATGCACGACAATGCAAGGAAAGCTTAAAGCAAAGGAAGGCACGGTCAGGCGAGATAAGGCTAAGGCACGACAACGCAAGGCTACGCAATGCCCGGAAAGCAAGCAAAGAGTAACGGAACGCAAGGAAGGCAAGGGAATGCAACGGAAGGCAAGGGTAACGGAACGAATTGCACGCAAGGGGAAACAAGGCTAAGGCACAACAACGCACGGCTAGGCAATGCACGGCAAGGCAAGGAAAGAGTAATGCAAGGAAAGGCACGGTGAGGCTAGGGAAGGCTAATGCACGAAAACGCAAAGCTAGGCAATGCACGACAATTCAAGGAAAGCTTAAAGTAAAGGAAGGCACGGTCAGGCGAGATAAGGCTAAGGCACGACAACGCAAGGCTAGGCAATGCAGGGAAGGCAAGGAAAGAGTAACGGAAGGTAAGCAAGTCAAGGAAAAGCAAGGAAAGGCAAGGGTAACGTAAGGAACGGCACGGCAAGGGGAAACAAGTCTAAGGCACGACAACGCACGCTAGGCAATGCACTGCAAGGCAAGTAAAGGGTAACGCATGGGAAAGCACGTTCCGGCGAGGCAAGGCTAAGGCACGACAACGCAAGGCTAGGCAATGCACGGAAGGCAAGCAAAGAGTAACGGAAGGTAAGGAAGGCAAGGGAAAGCAAGGAAAGGCAAGCGTAACGGAAGGAACGGCACGGCAAGGGGTAACAAGGCTAAGGCACGACAACGCAGGGCTAGGCAATGCACGGCAAGGCAAGGAAAGCTTAAAGCAAAGGAAGGCACGGTCAGGCGAGATAAGGCTAAGGTACGAGAACGCAAGGCTAGGCAATGGACAGAAGGCAAGCAAAGAGTAACGGAAGGTAAGGAAGGCAAGGGAAAGCAAGGAAACGAAAGTGTAACGGAAGGAACCGCACGGCAAGGGGAAACAAGGGTAAGGCACGACAACGCACGCTAGGCAATGCACGGCAAGGCAAGGAAAGGGTAACGCATGGGAAAGCACGGTCAGGCGAGGCAAGGCTAAGGCATGACAACGCAAGGCTAGGCAATGCACGGAAAGCAAGCAAAGAGTAACGGAACGCAAGGAAGGCAAGGGAAAGCAACGGAAGGCAAGGGTAACGGAAGGAACGGCAGGGCAAGGGGTAACAAGGCTAAGGCACGACAACGCAAGGCTAGGCAATACACCGCAAGGCAAGGAAAGGGTAACGCAAGGGAAGGCACGGTCAGGTGAGGCAAGGCTAATGCACGACAACGCAAGGCTTGGCAGTGCACGGCAAGGCAAGGAAAGAGTAACGGAAGGAAAGGAAGGCAAGGCAAAGCCAGGCAATGCAAGTGTAATAAAAGGCACGGCACGGCAAGGGGAAACAAGGCTAAGGCACGACAACGCACGGCTAGGCAATGCAAGGGAAGGCAAGGAAAGGGTAACGCAAGGCAAGGCACGGTGAGGCTAGGCAAGGCTAATGCACGAAAACGCAAGGCTAGGCAATGCACGACAATGCAAGGAAAGCTTAAAGCAAAGGAAGGCACGGTCAGGCGAGATAAGGCTAAGGCACGACAACGCAAGGCTAGGCAATGCAGGGAAGGCAAGAAAAGAGTAAAGGAATGTAAGCAAGGCAAGGAAAAGCAAGGAAAGGCAAGGGTAACGGAAGGAACGGCACGGCAAGGGGAAACAAGTCTAAGGCATGACAACGCACGCTAGGCAATGCACGGCAAGGCAAGGAAAGGGTAACGCATGCGAAAGCACGGTCAGGCGAGGCAAGGCTAAGGCACGACAACGCAAGGCTAGGCAATGCACGACAATGCAAGGAAAGCTTAAAGTAAAGGAAGGCAATGTCAGGCGAGATAAGGCTAAGGCACGACAACGCAAGGCTAGGCAATGCAGGGAAGGCAAGCAAAGTGTAACGGAAGGTAAGCAAGGCAAGGAAAAGCAAGGAAAGGCAAGGGTAACGTAAGGAACGGCACGGCAAGGGGAAACAAGTCTAAGGCACGACAACGCACGCTAGGCAATGCACGGCAAGGCAAGTAAAGGGTAACGCATGGGAAAGCACGTTCCGGCGAGGCAAGGCTAAGGCACGACAACGCAAGGCTAGGCAATGCACGGAAGGCAAGCAAAGAGTATCGGAAGGTAAGGAAGGCAAGGGAAAGCAAGGAAAGGCAAGTGTAACGGAAGGAACCGCACGGCAAGGGGAAACAAGGCTAAGGCACGACAAAGCACGCTAGGCAATGCACGGCAAGGCAAGGAAAGGGTAACGCATGGGAAAGCACGGTCAGGCGAGGCAAGGCTAAGGCATGACAACGCAAGGCTATGCAATGCACGGAAAGCAAGCAAAGAGTAACGGAACGCAAGGAAGGCAAGGGAAAGCAAGGGAAGGCAAGCGTAACGGAAGGAACGGCACGGCAAGGGGTAACAAGGCTAAGGCACGACAACGCAGGGCTAGGCAATGCACGGCAAGGCAAGGAAAGCTTAAAGCAAAGGAAGGCACGGTCAGGCGAGATAAGGCTAAGGTACGAGATCGCAAGGCTAGGCAATGGACGGAAGGCAAGCAAAGAGTAACGGAAGGTAAGGAAGGCAAGGGAAAGCAAGGAAAGGAAAGTGTAACGGAAGGAACCGCACGGCAAGGGGAAACAAGGCTAAGGCACGACAACGCACGCTAGGCAATGAACGGCAAGGCAAGGAAAGGGTAACGCATGGGAAAGCACGGTCAGGCGAGGCAAGGCTAAGGCATGACAACGCAAGGCTAGGCAATGCACGGAAAGCAAGCAAAGAGTAACGGAACGCAAGGAAGGCAAAGGAAAGCAGCGGAAGGCAAGGGTAACGGAAGGAACGGCAGGGCAAGGGGTAACAAGGCTAAGGCACGACAACGCAAGGCTAGGCAATACACCGCAAGGCAAGGAAAGGGTAACGCAAGGGAAGGCACGGTCAGGTGAGGCAAGGCTAATGCACGACAACGCAAGGCTAGGCAGTGCACGGCAAGGCAAGGAAAGAGTAACGGAAGGAAAGGAAGGCAAGGCAAAGCCAGGCAAGGCAAGTGTAACAAAAGGCACGGCACGGCAAGGGGAAACAAGGCTAAGGCACGACAACGCACGGCTAGGCAATGCAAGGGAAAGCAAGGAAAGGGTAACGCAAGGCAAGGCACGGTGAGGCTAGGCAAGGCTAATGCACGAAAACGCAAGGCTAAGCAATGCACGACAATGCAAGGAAAGCTTAAAGCAAAGGAAGGCACGGTCAGGCGAGATAAGGCTAAGGCACGACAACGCAAGGCTAGGCATTGCAGGGAAGGCATGCAAAGAGTAACGGAAGGTAAGCAAGGCAAGGAAATGCAAGGAAAGGCAAGGGTAACGTAAGGAACGGCACGGCAAGGGGAAACAAGTCTAAGGCACGACAACGCACGCTAGGCAATGAACGGCAAGGCAAGTAAAGGGTATCGCATGGGAAAGCACGTTCCGGCGAGGCAAGGCTAAGGCACGACAACGCAAGGCTAGGCAATGCACGGAAGGCAAGCAAAGAGTAACGGAAGGTAAGGAAGGCAAGGGAAAGCAAGGAAAGGCAAGTGTAACGGAAGGAACCGCACGGCAAGGGGAAACAAGGCTAAGGCACGACAAAGCACGCTAGGCAATGCACGGCAAGGCAAGGAAAGGGTAACGCATGGGACAGCACGGTCAGGCGAGGCAAGGCTAAGGCATGACAACGCAAGGCTAGGCAATGCACGGAAAGCAAGCAAAGAGTAACGGAACGCAAGGAAGGCAAGGGAAAGCAAGGGAAGGCAAGCGTAACGGAAGGAACGGCACGGCAAGGGGCAACAAGGCTAAGGCACGACAACGCAGGGCTAGGCAATGCACGGCAAGGCAAGGAAAGCTTAAAGCAAAGGAAGGCACGGTCAGTCGAGATAAGGCTAAGGCACGACAACGCAAGGCTAGGCAATGGACGGAAGGCAAGCAAAGAGTAACGGAAGGAAAGGAAGGCAAGGCAAAGCCAGTCAAGGCAAGTGTAACAAAAGGCACGGCACGGCAAGGGGAAACAAGGCTAAGGCACGACAACGCACGGCTAGGCAATGCAAGGGAAGGCAAGGAAAGGGTTACGCAAGGCAAGGCACGGTGAGCTTAGGCAAGGCTAATGCAGGAAAACGCAAGGCTTGGCAATGCACGACAATGCAAGGAAAGCTTAAAGCAAAGGAAGGCACGGTCAGGCGAGATAAGGCTAAGGCACGACAACGCAAGGCTAGGCATTGCAGGGAAGGCAAGCAAAGAGTAACGGAAGGTAAGCAAGGCAAGGAAAAGCAAGGAAAGGCAAGTGTAACGGAAGGAACCGCACGGCAAGGGGAAACAAGGCTATGGCACGACAACGCACGCTAGGCAATGCACGGCAAGGCAAGGAAAGGGTAACGCATGGGACAGCACGGTCAGGCAAGGCAAGGCTAAGGCATGACAACGCAAGGCTAGGCAATGCACGGAAAGCAAGCAAAGAGTAACGGAACGCAAGGAAGGCAAGGGAAAGCAAGGGAAGGCAAGCGTAACGGAAGGAACGGCACGGCAAGGGGTAACAAGGCTAAGGCACGACAACGCAAGGCTAGGCAATACACCGCAAGGCAAGGAAAGGGTAACGCAAGGGAAGGCACGGTCAGGTGAGGCAAGGCTAATGCACGACAACGCAAGGCTAGGCAGTGCACGGCAAGGCAAGGAAAGAGTAACGGAAGGAAAGGAAGGCAAGGCAAAGCCAGGCAAGGCAAGTGTAACAAAAGGCACGGCACGGCAAGGGGAAACAAGGCTAAGGCACGACAACGCACGGCTAGGCAATGCAAGGGAAGGCAAGGAAAGGGTAACGCAAGGCAAGGCACGGTGAGGCTAGGCAAGGCTAATGCACGAAAACGCAAGGCTAGGCAATGCACGACAATGCAAGGAAAGCTTAAAGCAAAGGAAGGCACGGTCAGGCGAGATAAGGCTAAGGCACGACAACGCAAGGCTAGGCATTGCAGGGAAGGCATGCAAAGAGTAACGGAAGGTAAGCAAGGCAAGGAAAAGCAAGGAAAGGCAAGGGTAACGTAAGGAACGGCACGGCAAGGGGAAACAAGTCTAAGGCACGACAACGCACGCTAGGCAATGCACGGCAAGGCAAGTAAAGGGTATCGCATGGGAAAGCACGTTCCGGCGAGGCAAGGCTAAGGCACGACAACGCAAGGCTAGGCAATGCACGGAAGGCAAGCAAAGAGTAACGGAAGGTAAGGAAGGCAAGGGAAAGCAAGGAAAGGCAAGTGTAACGGAAGGAACCGCACGGCAAGGGGAAACAAGGCTAAGGCACGACAAAGCACGCTAGGCAATGCACGGCAAGGCAAGGAAAGGGTAACGCATGGGACAGCACGGTCAGGCGAGGCAAGGCTAAGGCATGACAACGCAAGGCTAGGCAATGCACGGAAAGCAAGCAAAGAGTAACGGAACGCAAGGAAGGCAAGGGAAAGCAAGGGAAGGCAAGCGTAACGGAAGGAACGGCACGGCAAGGGGTAACAAGGCTAAGGCACGACAACGCAGGGCTAGGCAATGCACGGCAAGGCAAGGAAAGCTTAAAGCAAAGGAAGGCACGGTCAGTCGAGATAAGGCTAAGGCACGACAACGCAAGGCTAGGCAATGGACGGAAGGCAAGCAAAGAGTAACGGAAGGAAAGGAAGGCAAGGCAAAGCCAGGCAAGGCAAGTGTAACAAAAGGCACGGCACGGCAAGGGGAAACAAGGCTAAGGCACGACAACGCACGGCTAGGCAATGCAAGGGAAGGCAAGGAAAGGGTAACGCAAGGCAAGGCACGGTGAGCTTAGGCAAGGCTAATGCAGGAAAACGCAAGGCTTGGCAATGCACGACAATGCAAGGAAAGCTTAAAGCAAAGGAAGGCACGGTCAGGCGAGATAAGGCTAAGGCACGACAACGCAAGGCTAGGCATTGCAGGGAAGGCAAGCAAAGAGTAACGGAAGGTAAGCAAGGCAAGGAAAAGCAAGGAAAGGCAAGTGTAACGGAAGGAACCGCACGGCAAGGGGAAACAAGGCTATGGCACGACAACGCACGCTAGGCAATGCACGGCAAGGCAAGGAAAGGGTAACGCATGGGAAAGCACAGTCAGGCGAGGCAAGGCTAAGGCATGACAACGCAAGGCTACGCAATGCACAGAAAGCAAGCAAAGAGTAACGGAACGCAAGGAAGGCAAGGGAATGCAACGGAAGGCAAGGGTAACGGAAGGAATTGCACGCAAGGGGTAACAAGGCTAAGGCACGACAACGCAGGGCTAGGCAATGCACGGCAAGGCAAGGAAAGGGTAACGCAAGGGAAGGCACGGTCAGGTGAGGCAAGGATAAGGCACGACAACACAAGGCTAGGCAATGCCCGGAAGGCAAGCAAAGAGTAACGGAAGGTAAGGAAGGCAAGGGAAAGCCAGGCAAGGCAAGTGTAACAAAAGCCACGGCACCGCAAGGGGAAACAAGGCTAAGGCACGACAACGCACGGCTAGGCAATGCACGGCAAGGCAAGGAAAGAGTAACGCAAGGAAAGGCACGGTGAGGCTAGGGAAGGCTAATGCACGAAAACGCAATGCTAGGCAATGCACGACAATGCAAGGAAAGCTTAAAGCAAAGGAAGGCACGGTCAGGCGAGATAAGGCTAAGGCACGACAACGCAAGGCTAGGCAATGCAGGGAAGGCAAGGAAAGAGTAACGGAAGGTAAGCAAGTCAAGGAAAAGCAAGGAAAGGCAAGGGTAACGTAAGGAACGGCACGGCAAGGGGAAACAAGTCTAAGGCACGACAACGCACGCTAGGCAATGCACTGCAAGGCAAGTAAAGGGTAACGGAAGGTAAGGAAGGCAAGGGAAAGCCAGGAAAGGCAAGTGTAACGGAAGGAACCGCACGGCAAGGGGAAACAAGGCTAAGGCAGGACAACGCACGCTAGGCAATGCACGGCAAGGCAAGGAAAGGGTAACGCATGGGAAAGCACGGTCAGGCGAGGCAAGGCTAAGGCATGACAACGCAAGTCTAGGCAATGCACGGCAAGGCAAAGAAAGCTTAAAGAAAAGGAAGGCACGGTCAGGCGAGATAAGGCTAAGGTACGAGAACGCAAGGCTAGGCAATGCACGGAAAGCAAGCAAAGAGTAACGGAACGCAAGGAAGGCAAGGGAAAGCAAAGGAAGGCAAGGGTAACGGAAGGAATTGCACGGCAAGGGGTAACAAGGCTAAGGCACGACAACGCAGGGCTAGGCAATGCACGGCAAGGCAAGGAAAGGGTAACGCAAGGGAAGGCACGGTCAGGTGAGGCAACGATAAGGCACGACAACGCAAGGTTAGGCAATGCACGGCAAGGCAAGGAAAGAGTAACGGAAGGAAAGGAAGGCAAGGCAAAGCCAGGCAAGGCAAGTGTAACAAAAGGCACGCCACGGCAAGGGGAAACAAGGCTAAGGCACGACAACGCAAGGCTAGGCAATGCACGACAATGCAAGGAAAGCTTAAAGCAAAGGAAGGCACGGTCCGGCGAGATAAGCCTAAGGCACGACAACGCAAGGCTAGGCAATGCAGGGAAGGCAAGCAAAGAGTAACGGAAGGTAAGGAAGGCAAGTGAAAGCAAGGAAAGGCAAGTGTAACGGAAGGAACGGCACGGCAAGGGGAAACAAGGCTAAGGCACGACAACGCACGCTAGGCAATGCACGGCAAGGCAAGGAAAGGGTAACGCATGGGAAAGCACGGTCAGGCGGGGCAAGGCTAAGGCATGAGAACGCAAGGCTAGGCAATGTACGGAAAGCAAGCAAAGAGTAACGGAACGCAAGGAAGGCAAGGGAAAGCAGCGGAAGGCAAGGGTAACGGAAGGAACGGCAGGGCAAGGGGTAACAAGGCTAAGGCACGACAACGCACGGCTAGGCAATGCACGGCAAGGCAAGGAAAGCTTAAAGCAAAGGAAGGCACGGTCAGGCGAGATAAGTTTAAGGCACGACAACGCAAGGCTAGGCAATGGACGGAAGGCAAGCAAAGAGTAACGGAAGGTAAGGAAGGCAAGGCAAAGCCAGGCAAGGCAAGTGTAACAAAAGGCACGGCACGGCAAGGGGAAACAAGGCTAAGGCACGACAACGCACGGCTAGGCAATGAAGGGAAGGCAAGGAAAGGGTAACGCAAGGCAAGGCACGGTGAGGCTAGGCAAGGCTAATGCACGAAAACGCAAGGCTAGGCAATGCACGACAATGCAAGGAAAGCTTAAAGCAAAGGAAGGCACGGTCAGGCGAGATAAGGCTAAGGCACGACAACGCAAGGCTACGCAATGCCCGGAAAGCAAGCAAAGAGTAACGGAACGGAAGGAAGGCAAGGGAATGCAACGGAAGGCAAGGGTAACGGAACGAATTGCACGCAAGGGGAAACAAGGCTAAGGCACGACAACGCACGGCTAGGCAATGCACGGCAAGGCAAGGAAAGAGTAACGCAAGGAAAGGCACGGTGAGGCTAGGGAAGGCTAATGCACGAAAACGCAAAGCTAGGCAATGCACGACAATTCAAGGAAAGCTTAAAGTAAAGGAAGGCACGGTCAGGCGAGATAAGGCTAAGGCACGACAACGCAAGGCTAGGCAATGCAAGGAAGGCAAGGAAAGAGTAACGGAAGGTAAGCAAGTCAAGGAAAAGCAAGGAAAGGCAAGGGTAACGTAAGGAACGGCACGGCAAGGGGAAACAAGTCTAAGGCACGACAACGCACGCTAGGCAATGCACTGCAAGGCAAGTAAAGGGTAACGCATGGGAAAGCACGTTCCGGCGAGGCAAGGCTAAGGCACGACAACGCAAGGCTAGGCAATGCACGGAAGGCAAGCAAAGAGTAACGGAAGGTAAGGAAGGCAAGGGAAAGCAAGGAGAGGCAAGTGTAACGGAAGGAACCGCACGGCAAGGGGAAACAAGGCTAAGGCAGGACAACGCACGCTAGGCAATGCACGGCAAGGCAAGGAAAGGGTAACGCATGGGAAAGCACGGTCAGGCGAGGCAAGGCTAAGGCATGACAACGCAAGGCTAGGCAATGCACGGAAAGCAAGCAAAGAGTAACGGAACGCAAGGAAGGCAAGGGAAAGCAAGGGAAGGCAAGCGTAACGGAAGGAACGGCACGGCAAGGGGTAACAAGGCTAAGGCACGACAACGCAGGGCTAGGCAATGCACGGCAAGGCAAGGAAAGCTTAAAGCAAAGGAAGGCACGGTCAGGCGAGATAAGGCTAAGGTACGACAACGCAAGGCTACGCAATGCCCGGAAAGCAAGCAAAGAGTAACGGAACGCAAGGAAGTCAAGGGAAAGCAGCGGAAGGCAAGGGTAACGGAAGGAACGGCAGGGCAAGGGGTAACAAGGCTAAGGCACGACAACGCAAGTCTAGGCAATACACCGCAAGGCAAGGAAAGGGTAACGCAAGGGAAGGCACGGTCAGGTGAGGCAAGGCTAATGCACGACAACGCAAGGCTAGGCAGTGCACGGCAAGGCAAGGAAAGAGTAACGGAAGGAAAGGAAGGCAAGGCAAAGCCAGGCAAGGCAAGTGTAACAAAAGGCACGGCACGGCAAGGGGAAACAAGGCTAAGGCACGACAACGCACGGCTAGACAATGCAAGGGAAGGCAAGGAAAGGGTAACGCAAGGCAAGGCACGGTGAGGCTAGGCAAGGCTAATGCACGAAAATGCAAGGCTAGGCAATGCACGACAATGCAAGGAAAGCTTAAAGCAAAGGAAGGCACGGTCAGGCGAGATAAGGCTAAGGCACGACAACGCAAGGCTAGGCAATGCAGGGAAGGCAAGCAAAGAGTAACGGAAGGTAAGCAAGGCAAGGAAAAGCAAGGAAAGGCAAGGGTAACGTAAGGAACGGCACGGCAAGGGGAAACAAGTCTAAGGCACGACAACGCACGCTAGGCAATGCACGGCAAGGCAAGTAAAGGGTAACGCATGGGAAAGCACGTTCCGGCGAGGCAAGGCTAAGGCACGACAACGCAAGGCTAGGCAATGCACGGAAGGCAAGCAAAGAGTAACGGAAGGTAAGGAAGGCAAGGGAAAGCAAGGAAAGGCAAGTGTAAGGGAAGGAACCGCACGGCAGGGGGAAACAAGGCTAAGGCACGACAAAGCACGCTAGGCAACGCACGGCAAGGCAAGGAAAGGGTAACGCATGGGACAGCACGGTCAGGCGAGGCAAGGCTAAGGCATGACAACGAAAGGCTAGGCAATGCACGGAAAGCAAGCAAAGAGTAACGGAACGCAAGGAAGGCAAGGGAAAGCAAGGGAAGGCAAGCGTAACGGAAGGAACGGCACGGCAAGGGGTAACAAGGCTAAGGCACGACAACGCAGGGCTAGGCAATGCACGGCAAGGCAAGGAAAGCTTAAAGCAAAGGAAGGCACGGTCAGGCGAGATAAGGTTAAGCCACGACAACGCAAGGCTAGGCAATGGACGGAAAGCAAGCAAAGAGTAACGGAAGGTAAGGAAGGAAAGGCAAAGCCAGGCAAGGCAAGTGTAACAAAAGGCACGGCACGGCAAGGGGAAACAAGGCTAAGGCACGACAACGCACGGCTAGGCAATGAAGGGAAGGCAAGGAAAGAGTAACGCAAGGCAAGGCACGGTGAGGCTAGGCAAGGCTAATGCACGAAAACGCAAGGCTAGGCAATGCACGACAATGCAAGGAAAGCTTAAAGCAAAGGAAGGCACGGTCAGGCGAGATAAGTCTAAGGCACGACAACGCAAGGCTACGCAATGCCCGGAAAGCAATCAAAGAGTAACGGAACGCAAGGAAGGCAAGGGAATGCAACGGAAGGCAAGGGTAACGGAACGAATTGCACGCAAGGGGAAACAAGGCTAAGGCACGACAACGCACGGCTAGGCAATGCACGGCAAGGCAAGGAAAGAGTAACGCAAGGAAAGGCACGGTGAGGCTAGGGAAGGCTAATGCACGAAAACGCAAAGCTAGGCAATGCACGACAATTCAAGGAAAGCTTAAAGTAAAGGAAGGCACGGTCAGGCGAGATAAGGCTAAGGCACGACAACGCAAGGCTAGGCAATGCAGGGAAGGCAAGGAAAGAGAAACGGAAGGTAAGCAAGTGAAGGAAAAGCAAGGAAAGGCAAGGGTAACGTAAGGAACGGCACGGCAAGGGGAAACAAGTCTAAGGCACGACAACGCACGCTAGGCAATGCACTGCAAGGCAAGTAAAGGGTAACGCATGGGAAAGCACGTTCCGGCGAGGCAAGGCTAAGGCACGACAACGCAAGGCTAGGCAATGCACGGAAGGCAAGCAAAGAGTAACGGAAGGTAAGGAAGGCAAGGGAAAGCAAGGAAAGGCAAGTGTAACGGAAGGAACCGCACGGCAAGGGGAAACAAGGCTAAGGCAGGACAACGCACGCTAGGCAATGCACGGCAAGGCAAGGAAAGGGTAACGCATGGGAAAGCACGGTCAGGCGAGGCAAGGCTAAGGCATGACAACGCAAGGCTAGGCAATGCACGGAAAGCAAGCAAAGAGTAACGGAACGCAAGGAAGGCAAGGGAAAGCAAGGGAAGGCAAGCGTAACGGAAGGAACGGCACGGCAAGGGGTAACAAGGCTAAGGCACGACAACGCAGGGCTAGGCAATGCACGGCAAGGCAAGGAAAGCTTAAAGCAAAGGAAGGCACGGTCAGGCGAGATAAGGCTAAGGTACGAGAACGCAAGGCTAGGCAATGGACAGAAGGCAAGCAAAGAGTAACGGAAGGTAAGGAAGGCAAGGGAAAGCAAGGAAACGAAAGTGTAACGGAAGGAACCGCACGGCAAGGGGAAACAAAGCTAAGGCACGACAACGCACGCTAGGCAATGCACGGCAAGGCAAGGAAAGGGTAACGCATGGGAAAGCACGGTCAGGCGAGGCAAGGCTAAGGCATGACAACGCAAGGCTAGGCAATGCACGGCAAGCAAGCAAAGAGTAACGGAACGCAAGGAAGGCAAGGGAAAGCAACGGAAGGCAAGGGTAACGGAAGGAATGGCAGGGCAAGGGGTAACAAGGCTAAGGCACGACAACGCAAGGCTAGGCAATACACCGCAAGGCAAGGAAAGGGTAACGCAAGGGAAGGCACGGTCAGGTGAGCCAAGGCTAATGCACGACAACGCAAGGCTAGGCAGTGCACGGCAAGGCAAGGAAAGAGTAACGGAAGGAAAGGAAGGCAAGGCAAAGCCAGGCAATGCAAGTGTAACAAAAGGCACGGCACGGCAAGGGGAAACAAGGCTAAGGCACGACAACGCACGGCTAGGCAATGCAAGGGAAGGCAAGGAAAGGGTAACGCAAGGCAAGGCACGGTGAGGCTAGGCAAGGCTAATGCACGAAAACGCAAGGCTAGGCAATGCACGACAATGCAAGGAAAGCTTAAAGCAAAGGAAGGCACGGTCAGGCGAGATAAGGCTAAGGCACGACAACGCAAGGCTAGGCAATGCAGGGAAGGCAAGAAAAGAGTAAAGGAATGTAAGCAAGGCAAGGAAAAGCAAGGAAAGGCAAGGGTAACGGAAGGAACGGCACGGCAAGGGGAAACAAGTCTAAGGCATGACAACGCACGCTAGGCAATGCACGGCAAGGCAAGGAAAGGGTAACGCATGCGAAAGCACGGTCAGGCGAGGCAAGGCTAAGGCACGACAAAGCAAGGCTAGGCAATGCACGACAATGCAAGGAAAGCTTAAAGTAAAGGAAGGCACGGTCAGGCGAGATAAGGCTAAGGCACGACAACGCAAGGCTAGGCAATGCAGGGAAGGCAAGCAAAGTGTAACGGAAGGTAAGCAAGGCAAGGAAAAGCAAGGATAGGCAAGGGTAACGTAAGGAACGGCACGGCAAGGGGAAACAAGTCTAAGGCACGACAACGCACGCTAGGCAATGCACGGCAAGGCAAGTAAAGGGTAACGCATGGGAAAGCACGTTCCGGCGAGGCAAGGCTAAGGCACGACAACGCAAGGCTAGGCAATGCACGGAAGGCAAGCAAAGAGTATCGGAAGGTAAGGAAGGCAAGGGAAAGCAAGGAAAGGCAAGTGTATCGGAAGGAACCGCACGGCAAGGGGAAACAAGGCTAAGGCACGACAAAGCACGCTAGGCAATGCACGGCAAGGCAAGGAAAGGGTAACGCATGGGAAAGCACGGTCAGGCGAGGCAAGGCTAAGGCATGACAACGCAAGGCTAGGCAATGCACGGAAATCAAGCAAAGAGTAACGGAACGCAAGGAAGGCAAGGGAAAGCAAGGGAAGGCAAGCGTAACGGAAGGAACGGCACGGCAAGGGGTAACAAGGCTAAGGCACGACAACGCAGGGCTAGGCAATGCACGGCAAGGCAAGGAAAGCTTAAAGCAAAGGAAGGCACGGTCAGGCGAGATAAGGCTAAGGTACGAGAACGCAAGGCTAGGCAATGGACGGAAGGCAAGCAAAGAGTAACGGAAGGTAAGGAAGGCAAGGGAAAGCAAGGAAACGAAAGTGTAACGGAAGGAACCGCACGGCAAGGGGAAACAAGGCTAAGGCACGACAACGCACGCTAGGCAATGAACGGCAAGGCAAGGAAAGGGTAACGCATGGGAAAGCACGGTCAGGCGAGGCAAGGCTAAGGCATGACAACGCAAGGCTAGGCAATGCACGGAAAGCAAGCAAAGAGTAACGGAACGCAAGGAAGGCAAGGGAAAGCAGCGGAAGGCAAGGGTAACGGAAGGAACGGCAGGGCAAGGGGTAACAAGGCTAAGGCACGACAACGCAAGGCTAGGCAATACACCGCAAGGCAAGGAAAGGGTAACGCAAGGGAAGGCACGGTCAGGTGAGGCAAGGCTAATGCACGACAACGCAAGGCTAGGCAGTGCACGGCAAGGCAAGGAAAGAGTAACGGAAGGAAAGGAAGGCAAGGCAAAGCCAGGCAAGGCAAGTGTAACAAAAGGCACGGCACGGCAAGGGGAAACAAGGCTAAGGCACGACAACTCACGGCTAGGCAATGCAAGGGAAGGCAAGGAAAGGGTAACGCAAGGCAAGGCACGGTGAGGCTAGGCAAGGCTAATGCACGAAAACGCAATGCTAGGCAATGCACGACAATGCAAGGAAAGCTTAAAGCAAAGGAAGGCACGGTCAGGCGAGATAAGGCTAAGGCACGACAACGCAAGGCTAGGCAATGCAGAGAAGGCAAGGAAAGAGTAACGGAAGGTAAGCAAGTCAAGGAAAAGCAAGGAAAGGCAAGGGTAACGTAAGGAACGGCACGGCAAGGGGAAACAAGTCTAAGGCACGACAACGCACGCTAGGCAATGCACTGCAAGGCAAGTAAAGGGTAACGCATGGGAAAGCACGTTCCGGCGAGGCAAGGCTAAGGCACGACAACCCAAGGCTAGGCAATGCACGGAAGGCAAGCAAAGAGTAACGGAAGGTAAGGAAGGCAAGGGAAAGCAAGGAAAGGCAAGTGTAACGGAAGGAACCGCACGGCAAGGGGAAACAAGGCTAAGGCAGGACAACGCACGCTAGGCAATGCACGGCAAGGCAAGGAAAGGGTAACGCATGGGAAAGCACGGTCAGGCGAGGCAAGGCTAAGGCATGACAACGCAAGGCTAGGCAATGCACGGCAAGGCAAGGAAAGCTTAAAGAAAAGGAAGGCACGGTCAGGCGAGATAAGGCTAAGGTACGAGAACGCAAGGCTAGGCAATGCACGGAAAGCAAGCAAAGAGTAACGGAACGCAAGGAAGGCAAGGGAAAGCAAAGGAAGGCAAGGGTAACGGAAGGAATTGCACGGCAAGGGGTAACAAGGCTAAGGCACGACATCGCAGGGCTAGGCAATGCACGGCAAGGCAAGGAAAGGGTAACGCATGGGAAGGCACGGTCAGGTGAGGCAACAATAAGGCACGACAACGCAAGGTTAGGCAATGCACGGCAAGGCAAGGAAAGAGTAACGGAAGGAAAGGAAGGCAAGGCAAAGCCAGGCAAGGCAAGTGTAACAAAAGGCACGGCACGGCAAGGGGAAACAAGGCTAAGGCACGACAACGCACGGCTAGGCAATGCAAGGGAAGGCAAGGAAAGGGTAACGCAAGGCAAGGCACGGTGAGGCTAGGCAAGGCTAATGCACGAAAACGCAATGCTAGGCAATGCACGACAATGCAAGGAAAGCTTAAAGCAAAGGAAGGCACGGTTAGGCGAGATAAGGCTAAGGCACGACAACGCAAGGCTAGGCATTGCAGGGAAGGCAAGCAAAGAGTAACGGAAGGTAAGCAAGGCAAGGAAAAGCAAGGAAAGGCAAGTGTAACGGAAGGAACCGCACGGCAAGGGGAAACAAGGCTATGGCACGACAACGCACGCTAGGCAATGCACGGCAAGGCAAGGAAAGGGTAACGCATGGGAAAGCACGGTCAGGCGAGGCAAGGCTAAGGCATGACAACGCAAGGCTAGGCAATGCACGGAAAGCAAGCAAAGAGTAACGGAACGCAAGGAAGGCAAGGGAAAGCAAGGGAAGGCAAGCGTAACGGAAGGAAAGGCACGGCAAGGGGTAACAAGGCTAAGGCACGACAACGCAGGGCTAGGCAATGCAGGGAAGGCAAGCAAAGAGTAAAGGAATGTAAGCAAGGCAAGGAAAAGCAAGGAAAGGCAAGGGTAACGGAAGGAACGGCACGGCAAGGGGAAACAAGTCTAAGGCATGACAACGCACGCTAGGCAATGCACGGCAAGGCAAGGAAAGGGTAACGCATGCGAAAGCACGGTCAGGCGAGGCAAGGCTAAGGCACGACAACGCAAGGCTAGGCAATGCACGACAATGCAAGGAAAGCTTAAAGTAAAGCAAGGCACGGTCAGGCGAGATAAGGCTAAGGCACGACAACGCAAGGCTCGGCAATGCAGGGAAGGCAAGCAAAGAGTAACGGAAGGTAAGCAAGGCAAGGAAAAGCAAGGAAAGGCAAGGGTAACGTAAGGAACTGCACGGCAAGGGGAAACAAGTCTAAGGCACGACAACGCACGCTAGGCAATGCACGGCAAGGCAAGTAAAGGGTAACGCATGGGAAAGCACGTTCCGGCGAGGCAAGGCTAAGGCACGACAACGCAAGGCTAGGCAATGCACGGAAGGCAAGGAAAGCTTAAAGCAAAGGAAGGCACGGTCAGGCGAGATAAGGTTAAGGCACGACAACGCAAGGCTAGGCAATGCAGGGAAGGCAAGAAAAGAGTAACGGAAGGTAAGCAAGGCAAGGGAAAGCAAGGGAAGGCAAGCGTAACGGAAGGAACGGCACGGCAAGGGGTAACAAGGCTAAGGCACGACAACGCAGGGCTAGGCAATGCACGGCAAGGCAAGGAAAGTTAAAGCAAAGGAAGGCACGGTCAGGCGAGATAAGGTTAAGGCACGACAACGCAAGGCTAGGCAATGGACGGAAGGCAAGCAAAGAGTAACGGAAGGTAAGGAAGGCAAGGCAAAGCCAGGCAAGGCAAGTGTAACAAAAGGCACGGCACGGCAAGGGGAAACAAGGCTAAGGCACGACAACGCACGGCTAGGCAATGAAGGGAAGGCAAGGAAAGGGTAACGCAAGGCAAGGCACGGTGAGGCTAGGCAAGGCTAATGCACGAAAACGCAAGGCTAGGCAATGCACGACAATGCAAGGAAAGCTTAAAGCAAAGGAAGGCACGGTCAGGCGAGATAAGGCTAAGGCACGACAACGCAAGGCTACGCAATGCCCGGAAAGCAAGCAAAGAGTAACGGAACGCAAGGAAGGCAAGGGAATGCAACGGAAGGCAAGTGTAACGGAACGAATTGCACGCAAGGGGAAACAAGGCTAAGGCACAACAACGCACGGCTAGGCAATGCACGGCAAGGCAAGGAAAGAGTAACGCAAGGAAAGGCACGGTGAGGCTAGGGAAGGCTAATGCACGAAAACGCAAAGCTAGGCAATGCACGACAATTCAAGGAAAGCTTAAAGTAAAGGAAGGCACGGTCAGGCGAGATAAGGCTAAGGCACGACAACGCAAGGCTAGGCAATGCAGGGAAGGCAAGGAAAGAGTAACGGAAGGTAAGCAAGTCAAGGAAAAGCAAGGAAAGGCAAGGGTAACGTAAGGAACGGCACGGCAAGGGGAAACAAGTCTAAGGCACGACAACGCACGCTAGGCAATGCACTGCAAGGCAAGTAAAGGGTAACGCATGGGAAAGCACGTTCCGGCGAGGCAAGGCTAAGGCACGACAACGCAAGGCTAGGCAATGCACGGAAGGCAAGCAAAGAGTAACGGAAGGTAAGGAAGGCAAGGGAAAGCAAGGAAAGGCAAGTGTAACGGAAGGAACCGCACGGCAAGGGGAAACAAGGCTAAGGCAGGACAACGCACGCTAGGCAATGCACGGCAAGGCAAGGAAAGGGTAACGCATGGGAAAGCACGGTCAGGCGAGGCAAGGCTAAGGCATGACAACGCAAGGCTAGGCAATGCACGGAAAGCAAGCAAAGAGTAACGGAACGCAAGGAAGGCAAGGGAAAGCAAGGGAAGGCAAGCGTAACGGAAGGAACGGCACGGCAAGGGGTAACAAGGCTAAGGCACGACAACGCAGGGCTAGGCAATGCACGGCAAGGCAAGGAAAGCTTAAAGCAAAGGAAGGCACGGTCAGGCGAGATAAGGCTAAGGTACGAGAACGCAAGGCTAGGCAATGGACAGAAGGCAAGCAAAGAGTAACGGAAGGTAAGGAAGGCAAGGGAAAGCAAGGAAACGAAAGTGTAACGGAAGGAACCGCACGGCAAGGGGAAACAAGGGTAAGGCACGACAACGCACGCTAGGCAATGCACGGCAAGGCAAGGAAAGGGTAACGCATGGGAAAGCACGGTCAGGCGAGGCAAGGCTAAGGCATGACAACGCAAGGCTAGGCAATGCATGGAAAGCAAGCAAAGAGTAACGGAACGCAAGGAAGGCAAGGGAAAGCAACGGAAGGCAAGGGTAACGGAAGGAACGGCAGGGCAAGGGGTAACAAGGCTAAGGCACGACAACGCAAGGCTAGGCAATACACCGCAAGGCAAGGAAAGGGTAACGCAAGGGAAGGCACGGTCAGGTGAGGCAAGGCTAATGCACGACAACGCAAGGCTTGGCAGTGCACGGCAAGGCAAGGAAAGAGTAACGGAAGGAAAGGAAGGCAAGGCAAAGCCAGGCAATGCAAGTGTAACAAAAGGCACGGCACGGCAAGGGGAAACAAGGCTAAGGCACGACAACGCACGGCTAGGCAATGCAAGGGAAGGCAAGGAAAGGGTAACGCAAGGCAAGGCACGGTGAGGCTAGGCAAGGCTAATGCACGAAAACGCAAGGCTAGGCAATGCACGACAATGCAAGGAAAGCTTAAAGCAAAGGAAGGCACGGTCAGGCGAGATAAGGCTAAGGCACGACAACGCAAGGCTAGGCAATGCAGGGAAGGCAAGAAAAGAGTAAAGGAATGTAAGCAAGGCAAGGAAAAGCAAGGAAAGGCAAGGGTAACGGAAGGAACGGCACGGCAAGGGGAAACAAGTCTAAGGCATGACAACGCACGCTAGGCAATGCACGGCAAGGCAAGGAAAGGGTAACGCATGCGAAAGCACGGTCAGGCGAGGCAAGGCTAAGGCACGACAACGCAAGGCTAGGCAATGCACGACAATGCAAGGAAAGCTTAAAGTAAAGGAAGGCACGGTCAGGCGAGATAAGGCTAAGGCACGACAACGCAAGGCTAGGCAATGCAGGGAAGGCAAGCAAAGTGTAACGGAAGGTAAGCAAGGCAAGGAAAAGCAAGGAAAGGCAAGGGTAACGTAAGGAACGGCACGGCAAGGGGAAACAAGTCTAAGGCACGACAACGCACGCTAGGCAATGCACGGCAAGGCAAGTAAAGGGTAACGCATGGGAAAGCACGTTCCGGCGAGGCAAGGCTAAGGCACGACAACGCAAGGCTAGGCAATGCACGGAAGGCAAGCAAAGAGTATCGAAAGGTAAGGAAGGCAAGGGAAAGCAAGGAAAGGCAAGCGTAACGGAAGGAACGGCACGGCAAGGGGTAACAAGGCTAAGGCACGACAACGCAGGGCTAGGCAATGCACGGCAAGGCAAGGAAAGCTTAAAGCAAAGGAAGGCACGGTCAGGCGAGATAAGGCTAAGGTACGAGAACGCAAGGCTAGGCAATGGACAGAAGGCAAGCAAAGAGTAACGGAAGGTAAGGAAGGCAAGGGAAAGCAAGGAAACGAAAGTGTAACGGAAGGAACCGCACGGCAAGGGGAAACAAGGGTAAGGCACGACAACGCACGCTAGGCAATGCACGGCAAGGCAAGGAAAGGGTAACGCATGGGAAAGCACGGTCAGGCGAGGCAAGGCTAAGGCATGACAACGCAAGGCTAGGCAATGCACGGAAAGCAAGCAAAGAGTAACGGAACGCAAGGAAGGCAAGGGAAAGCAACGGAAGGCAAGGGTAACGGAAGGAACGGCAGGGCAAGGGGTAACAAGGCTAAGGCACGACAACGCAAGGCTAGGCAATACACCGCAAGGCAAGGAAAGGGTAACGCAAGGGAAGGCACGGTCAGGTGAGGCAAGGCTAATGCACGACAACGCAAGGCTTGGCAGTGCACGGCAAGGCAAGGAAAGAGTAACGGAAGGAAAGGAAGGCAAGGCAAAGCCAGGCAATGCAAGTGTAACAAAAGGCACGGCACGGCAAGGGGAAACAAGGCTAAGGCACGACAACGCACGGCTAGGCAATGCAAGGGAAGGCAAGGAAAGGGTAACGCAAGGCAAGGCACGGTGAGCTTAGGCAAGGCTAATGCAGGAAAACGCAAGGCTTGGCAATGCACGACAATGCAAGGAAAGCTTAAAGCAAAGGAAGGCACGGTCAGGCGAGATAAGGCTAAGGCACGACAACGCAAGGCTAGGCATTGCAGGGAAGGCAAGCAAAGAGTAACGGAAGGTAAGCAAGGCAAGGAAAAGCAAGGAAAGGCAAGTGTAACGGAAGGAACCGCACGGCAAGGGGAAACAAGGCTATGGCACGACAACGCACGCTAGGCAATGCACGGCAAGGCAAGGAAAGGGTAACGCATGGGAAAGCACAGTCAGGCGAGGCAAGGCTAAGGCATGACAACGCAAGGCTACGCAATGCACGGAAAGCAAGCAAAGAGTAACGGAACGCAAGGAAGGCAAGGGAATGCAACGGAAGGCAAGGGTAACGGAAGGAATTGCACGCAAGGGGTAACAAGGCTAAGGCACGACAACGCAGGGCTAGGCAATGCACGGCAAGGCAAGGAAAGGGTAACGCAAGGGAAGGCACGGTCAGGTGAGGCAAGGATAAGGCACGACAACACAAGGCTAGGCAATGCCCGGAAGGCAAGCAAAGAGTAACGGAAGGTAAGGAAGGCAAGGGAAAGCCAGGCAAGGCAAGTGTAACAAAAGCCACGGCACCGCAAGGGGAAACAAGGCTAAGGCACGACAACGCACGGCTAGGCAATGCACGGCAAGGCAAGGAAAGAGTAACGCAAGGAAAGGCACGGTGAGGCTAGGGAAGGCTAATGCACGAAAACGCAATGCTAGGCAATGCACGACAATGCAAGGAAAGCTTAAAGCAAAGGAAGGCACGGTCAGGCGAGATAAGGCTAAGGCACGACAACGCAAGGCTAGGCAATGCAGGGAAGGCAAGGAAAGAGTAACGGAAGGTAAGCAAGTCAAGGAAAAGCAAGGAAAGGCAAGGGTAACGTAAGGAACGGCACGGCAAGGGGAAACAAGTCTAAGGCACGACAACGCACGCTAGGCAATGCACTGCAGGGAAGGCAAGCAAAGAGTAACGGAAGGTAAGCAACGCAAGGGAAAGCAAGGAAACGAAAGTGTAACGGAAGGAACCGCACGGCAAGGGGAAACAAGGCTAAGGCAGGACAACGCACGCTAGGCAATGCACGGCAAGGCAAGGAAAGGGTAACGCATGGGAAAGCACGGTCAGGCGAGGCAAGGCTAAGGCATGACAACGCAAGTCTAGGCAATGCACGGCAAGGCAAAGAAAGCTTAAAGAAAAGGAAGGCACGGTCAGGCGAGATAAGGCTAAGGTACGAGAACGCAAGGCTAGGCAATGCACGGAAAGCAAGCAAAGAGTAACGGAACGCAAGGAAGGCAAGGGAAAGCAAAGGAAGGCAAGGGTAACGGAAGGAATTGCACGGCAAGGGGTAACAAGGCTAAGGCACGACAACGCAGGGCTAGGCAATGCACGGCAAGGCAAGGAAAGGGTAACGCAAGGGAAGGCACGGTCAGGTGAGGCAACGATAAGGCACGACAACGCAAGGTTAGGCAATGCACGGCAAGGCAAGGAAAGAGTAACGGAAGGAAAGGAAGGCAAGGCAAAGCCAGGCAAGGCAAGTGTAACAAAAGGCACGCCACGGCAAGGGGAAACAAGGCTAAGGCACGACAACGCAAGGCTAGGCAATGCACGACAATGCAAGGAAAGCTTAAAGCAAAGGAAGGCACGGTCCGGCGAGATAAGCCTAAGGCACGACAACGCAAGGCTAGGCAATGCAGGGAAGGCAAGCAAAGAGTAACGGAAGGTAAGGAAGGCAAGTGAAAGCAAGGAAAGGCAAGTGTAACGGAAGGAACGGCACGGCAAGGGGAAACAAGGCTAAGGCACGACAACGCACGCTAGGCAATGCACGGCAAGGCAAGGAAAGGGTAACGCATGGGAAAGCACGGTCAGGCGGGGCAAGGCTAAGGCATGAGAACGCAAGGCTAGGCAATGTACGGAAAGCAAGCAAAGAGTAACGGAACGCAAGGAAGGCAAGGGAAAGCAGCGGAAGGCAAGGGTAACGGAAGGAACGGCAGGGCAAGGGGTAACAAGGCTAAGGCACGACAACGCACGGCTAGGCAATGCACGGCAAGGCAAGGAAAGCTTAAAGCAAAGGAAGGCACGGTCAGGCGAGATAAGTTTAAGGCACGACAACGCAAGGCTAGGCAATGGACGGAAGGCAAGCAAAGAGTAACGGAAGGTAAGGAAGGCAAGGCAAAGCCAGGCAAGGCAAGTGTAACAAAAGGCACGGCACGGCAAGGGGAAACAAGGCTAAGGCACGACAACGCACGGCTAGGCAATGAAGGGAAGGCAAGGAAAGGGTAACGCAAGGCAAGGCACGGTGAGGCTAGGCAAGGCTAATGCACGAAAACGCAAGGCTAGGCAATGCACGACAATGCAAGGAAAGCTTAAAGCAAAGGAAGGCACGGTCAGGCGAGATAAGGCTAAGGCACGACAACGCAAGGCTACGCAATGCCCGGAAAGCAAGCAAAGAGTAACGGAACGGAAGGAAGGCAAGGGAATGCAACGGAAGGCAAGGGTAACGGAACGAATTGCACGCAAGGGGAAACAAGGCTAAGGCACGACAACGCACGGCTAGGCAATGCACGGCAAGGCAAGGAAAGAGTAACGCAAGGAAAGGCACGGTGAGGCTAGGGAAGGCTAATGCACGAAAACGCAAAGCTAGGCAATGCACGACAATTCAAGGAAAGCTTAAAGTAAAGGAAGGCACGGTCAGGCGAGATAAGGCTAAGGCACGACAACGCAAGGCTAGGCAATGCAAGGAAGGCAAGGAAAGAGTAACGGAAGGTAAGCAAGTCAAGGAAAAGCAAGGAAAGGCAAGGGTAACGTAAGGAACGGCACGGCAAGGGGAAACAAGTCTAAGGCACGACAACGCACGCTAGGCAATGCACTGCAAGGCAAGTAAAGGGTAACGCATGGGAAAGCACGTTCCGGCGAGGCAAGGCTAAGGCACGACAACGCAAGGCTAGGCAATGCACGGAAGGCAAGCAAAGAGTAACGGAAGGTAAGGAAGGCAAGGGAAAGCAAGGAGAGGCAAGTGTAACGGAAGGAACCGCACGGCAAGGGGAAACAAGGCTAAGGCAGGACAACGCACGCTAGGCAATGCACGGCAAGGCAAGGAAAGGGTAACGCATGGGAAAGCACGGTCAGGCGAGGCAAGGCTAAGGCATGACAACGCAAGGCTAGGCAATGCACGGAAAGCAAGCAAAGAGTAACGGAACGCAAGGAAGGCAAGGGAAAGCAAGGGAAGGCAAGCGTAACGGAAGGAACGGCACGGCAAGGGGTAACAAGGCTAAGGCACGACAACGCAGGGCTAGGCAATGCACGGCAAGGCAAGGAAAGCTTAAAGCAAAGGAAGGCACGGTCAGGCGAGATAAGGCTAAGGTACGACAACGCAAGGCTACGCAATGCCCGGAAAGCAAGCAAAGAGTAACGGAACGCAAGGAAGTCAAGGGAAAGCAGCGGAAGGCAAGGGTAACGGAAGGAACGGCAGGGCAAGGGGTAACAAGGCTAAGGCACGACAACGCAAGTCTAGGCAATACACCGCAAGGCAAGGAAAGGGTAACGCAAGGGAAGGCACGGTCAGGTGAGGCAAGGCTAATGCACGACAACGCAAGGCTAGGCAGTGCACGGCAAGGCAAGGAAAGAGTAACGGAAGGAAAGGAAGGCAAGGCAAAGCCAGGCAAGGCAAGTGTAACAAAAGGCACGGCACGGCAAGGGGAAACAAGGCTAAGGCACGACAACGCACGGCTAGACAATGCAAGGGAAGGCAAGGAAAGGGTAACGCAAGGCAAGGCACGGTGAGGCTAGGCAAGGCTAATGCACGAAAATGCAAGGCTAGGCAATGCACGACAATGCAAGGAAAGCTTAAAGCAAAGGAAGGCACGGTCAGGCGAGATAAGGCTAAGGCACGACAACGCAAGGCTAGGCAATGCAGGGAAGGCAAGCAAAGAGTAACGGAAGGTAAGCAAGGCAAGGAAAAGCAAGGAAAGGCAAGGGTAACGTAAGGAACGGCACGGCAAGGGGAAACAAGTCTAAGGCACGACAACGCACGCTAGGCAATGCACGGCAAGGCAAGTAAAGGGTAACGCATGGGAAAGCACGTTCCGGCGAGGCAAGGCTAAGGCACGACAACGCAAGGCTAGGCAATGCACGGAAGGCAAGCAAAGAGTAACGGAAGGTAAGGAAGGCAAGGGAAAGCAAGGAAAGGCAAGTGTAAGGGAAGGAACCGCACGGCAGGGGGAAACAAGGCTAAGGCACGACAAAGCACGCTAGGCAACGCACGGCAAGGCAAGGAAAGGGTAACGCATGGGACAGCACGGTCAGGCGAGGCAAGGCTAAGGCATGACAACGAAAGGCTAGGCAATGCACGGAAAGCAAGCAAAGAGTAACGGAACGCAAGGAAGGCAAGGGAAAGCAAGGGAAGGCAAGCGTAACGGAAGGAACGGCACGGCAAGGGGTAACAAGGCTAAGGCACGACAACGCAGGGCTAGGCAATGCACGGCAAGGCAAGGAAAGCTTAAAGCAAAGGAAGGCACGGTCAGGCGAGATAAGGTTAAGCCACGACAACGCAAGGCTAGGCAATGGACGGAAAGCAAGCAAAGAGTAACGGAAGGTAAGGAAGGAAAGGCAAAGCCAGGCAAGGCAAGTGTAACAAAAGGCACGGCACGGCAAGGGGAAACAAGGCTAAGGCACGACAACGCACGGCTAGGCAATGAAGGGAAGGCAAGGAAAGAGTAACGCAAGGCAAGGCACGGTGAGGCTAGGCAAGGCTAATGCACGAAAACGCAAGGCTAGGCAATGCACGACAATGCAAGGAAAGCTTAAAGCAAAGGAAGGCACGGTCAGGCGAGATAAGTCTAAGGCACGACAACGCAAGGCTACGCAATGCCCGGAAAGCAATCAAAGAGTAACGGAACGCAAGGAAGGCAAGGGAATGCAACGGAAGGCAAGGGTAACGGAACGAATTGCACGCAAGGGGAAACAAGGCTAAGGCACGACAACGCACGGCTAGGCAATGCACGGCAAGGCAAGGAAAGAGTAACGCAAGGAAAGGCACGGTGAGGCTAGGGAAGGCTAATGCACGAAAACGCAAAGCTAGGCAATGCACGACAATTCAAGGAAAGCTTAAAGTAAAGGAAGGCACGGTCAGGCGAGATAAGGCTAAGGCACGACAACGCAAGGCTAGGCAATGCAGGGAAGGCAAGGAAAGAGAAACGGAAGGTAAGCAAGTCAAGGAAAAGCAAGGAAAGGCAAGGGTAACGTAAGGAACGGCACGGCAAGGGGAAACAAGTCTAAGGCACGACAACGCACGCTAGGCAATGCACTGCAAGGCAAGTAAAGGGTAACGCATGGGAAAGCACGTTCCGGCGAGGCAAGGCTAAGGCACGACAACGCAAGGCTAGGCAATGCACGGAAGGCAAGCAAAGAGTAACGGAAGGTAAGGAAGGCAAGGGAAAGCAAGGAAAGGCAAGTGTAACGGAAGGAACCGCACGGCAAGGGGAAACAAGGCTAAGGCAGGACAACGCACGCTAGGCAATGCACGGCAAGGCAAGGAAAGGGTAACGCATGGGAAAGCACGGTCAGGCGAGGCAAGGCTAAGGCATGACAACGCAAGGCTAGGCAATGCACGGAAAGCAAGCAAAGAGTAACGGAACGCAAGGAAGGCAAGGGAAAGCAAGGGAAGGCAAGCGTAACGGAAGGAACGGCACGGCAAGGGGTAACAAGGCTAAGGCACGACAACGCAGGGCTAGGCAATGCACGGCAAGGCAAGGAAAGCTTAAAGCAAAGGAAGGCACGGTCAGGCGAGATAAGGCTAAGGTACGAGAACGCAAGGCTAGGCAATGGACAGAAGGCAAGCAAAGAGTAACGGAAGGTAAGGAAGGCAAGGGAAAGCAAGGAAACGAAAGTGTAACGGAAGGAACCGCACGGCAAGGGGAAACAAAGCTAAGGCACGACAACGCACGCTAGGCAATGCACGGCAAGGCAAGGAAAGGGTAACGCATGGGAAAGCACGGTCAGGCGAGGCAAGGCTAAGGCATGACAACGCAAGGCTAGGCAATGCACGGCAAGCAAGCAAAGAGTAACGGAACGCAAGGAAGGCAAGGGAAAGCAACGGAAGGCAAGGGTAACGGAAGGAATGGCAGGGCAAGGGGTAACAAGGCTAAGGCACGACAACGCAAGGCTAGGCAATACACCGCAAGGCAAGGAAAGGGTAACGCAAGGGAAGGCACGGTCAGGTGAGCCAAGGCTAATGCACGACAACGCAAGGCTAGGCAGTGCACGGCAAGGCAAGGAAAGAGTAACGGAAGGAAAGGAAGGCAAGGCAAAGCCAGGCAATGCAAGTGTAACAAAAGGCACGGCACGGCAAGGGGAAACAAGGCTAAGGCACGACAACGCACGGCTAGGCAATGCAAGGGAAGGCAAGGAAAGGGTAACGCAAGGCAAGGCACGGTGAGGCTAGGCAAGGCTAATGCACGAAAACGCAAGGCTAGGCAATGCACGACAATGCAAGGAAAGCTTAAAGCAAAGGAAGGCACGGTCAGGCGAGATAAGGCTAAGGCACGACAACGCAAGGCTAGGCAATGCAGGGAAGGCAAGAAAAGAGTAAAGGAATGTAAGCAAGGCAAGGAAAAGCAAGGAAAGGCAAGGGTAACGGAAGGAACGGCACGGCAAGGGGAAACAAGTCTAAGGCATGACAACGCACGCTAGGCAATGCACGGCAAGGCAAGGAAAGGGTAACGCATGCGAAAGCACGGTCAGGCGAGGCAAGGCTAAGGCACGACAAAGCAAGGCTAGGCAATGCACGACAATGCAAGGAAAGCTTAAAGTAAAGGAAGGCACGGTCAGGCGAGATAAGGCTAAGGCACGACAACGCAAGGCTAGGCAATGCAGGGAAGGCAAGCAAAGTGTAACGGAAGGTAAGCAAGGCAAGGAAAAGCAAGGATAGGCAAGGGTAACGTAAGGAACGGCACGGCAAGGGGAAACAAGTCTAAGGCACGACAACGCACGCTAGGCAATGCACGGCAAGGCAAGTAAAGGGTAACGCATGGGAAAGCACGTTCCGGCGAGGCAAGGCTAAGGCACGACAACGCAAGGCTAGGCAATGCACGGAAGGCAAGCAAAGAGTATCGGAAGGTAAGGAAGGCAAGGGAAAGCAAGGAAAGGCAAGTGTATCGGAAGGAACCGCACGGCAAGGGGAAACAAGGCTAAGGCACGACAAAGCACGCTAGGCAATGCACGGCAAGGCAAGGAAAGGGTAACGCATGGGAAAGCACGGTCAGGCGAGGCAAGGCTAAGGCATGACAACGCAAGGCTAGGCAATGCACGGAAATCAAGCAAAGAGTAACGGAACGCAAGGAAGGCAAGGGAAAGCAAGGGAAGGCAAGCGTAACGGAAGGAACGGCACGGCAAGGGGTAACAAGGCTAAGGCACGACAACGCAGGGCTAGGCAATGCACGGCAAGGCAAGGAAAGCTTAAAGCAAAGGAAGGCACGGTCAGGCGAGATAAGGCTAAGGTACGAGAACGCAAGGCTAGGCAATGGACGGAAGGCAAGCAAAGAGTAACGGAAGGTAAGGAAGGCAAGGGAAAGCAAGGAAACGAAAGTGTAACGGAAGGAACCGCACGGCAAGGGGAAACAAGGCTAAGGCACGACAACGCACGCTAGGCAATGAACGGCAAGGCAAGGAAAGGGTAACGCATGGGAAAGCACGGTCAGGCGAGGCAAGGCTAAGGCATGACAACGCAAGGCTAGGCAATGCACGGAAAGCAAGCAAAGAGTAACGGAACGCAAGGAAGGCAAGGGAAAGCAGCGGAAGGCAAGGGTAACGGAAGGAACGGCAGGGCAAGGGGTAACAAGGCTAAGGCACGACAACGCAAGGCTAGGCAATACACCGCAAGGCAAGGAAAGGGTAACGCAAGGGAAGGCACGGTCAGGTGAGGCAAGGCTAATGCACGACAACGCAAGGCTAGGCAGTGCACGGCAAGGCAAGGAAAGAGTAACGGAAGGAAAGGAAGGCAAGGCAAAGCCAGGCAAGGCAAGTGTAACAAAAGGCACGGCACGGCAAGGGGAAACAAGGCTAAGGCACGACAACTCACGGCTAGGCAATGCAAGGGAAGGCAAGGAAAGGGTAACGCAAGGCAAGGCACGGTGAGGCTAGGCAAGGCTAATGCACGAAAACGCAATGCTAGGCAATGCACGACAATGCAAGGAAAGCTTAAAGCAAAGGAAGGCACGGTCAGGCGAGATAAGGCTAAGGCACGACAACGCAAGGCTAGGCAATGCAGAGAAGGCAAGGAAAGAGTAACGGAAGGTAAGCAAGTCAAGGAAAAGCAAGGAAAGGCAAGGGTAACGTAAGGAACGGCACGGCAAGGGGAAACAAGTCTAAGGCACGACAACGCACGCTAGGCAATGCACTGCAAGGCAAGTAAAGGGTAACGCATGGGAAAGCACGTTCCGGCGAGGCAAGGCTAAGGCACGACAACCCAAGGCTAGGCAATGCACGGAAGGCAAGCAAAGAGTAACGGAAGGTAAGGAAGGCAAGGGAAAGCAAGGAAAGGCAAGTGTAACGGAAGGAACCGCACGGCAAGGGGAAACAAGGCTAAGGCAGGACAACGCACGCTAGGCAATGCACGGCAAGGCAAGGAAAGGGTAACGCATGGGAAAGCACGGTCAGGCGAGGCAAGGCTAAGGCATGACAACGCAAGGCTAGGCAATGCACGGCAAGGCAAGGAAAGCTTAAAGAAAAGGAAGGCACGGTCAGGCGAGATAAGGCTAAGGTACGAGAACGCAAGGCTAGGCAATGCACGGAAAGCAAGCAAAGAGTAACGGAACGCAAGGAAGGCAAGGGAAAGCAAAGGAAGGCAAGGGTAACGGAAGGAATTGCACGGCAAGGGGTAACAAGGCTAAGGCACGACATCGCAGGGCTAGGCAATGCACGGCAAGGCAAGGAAAGGGTAACGCATGGGAAGGCACGGTCAGGTGAGGCAACAATAAGGCACGACAACGCAAGGTTAGGCAATGCACGGCAAGGCAAGGAAAGAGTAACGGAAGGAAAGGAAGGCAAGGCAAAGCCAGGCAAGGCAAGTGTAACAAAAGGCACGGCACGGCAAGGGGAAACAAGGCTAAGGCACGACAACGCACGGCTAGGCAATGCAAGGGAAGGCAAGGAAAGGGTAACGCAAGGCAAGGCACGGTGAGGCTAGGCAAGGCTAATGCACGAAAACGCAATGCTAGGCAATGCACGACAATGCAAGGAAAGCTTAAAGCAAAGGAAGGCACGGTTAGGCGAGATAAGGCTAAGGCACGACAACGCAAGGCTAGGCATTGCAGGGAAGGCAAGCAAAGAGTAACGGAAGGTAAGCAAGGCAAGGAAAAGCAAGGAAAGGCAAGTGTAACGGAAGGAACCGCACGGCAAGGGGAAACAAGGCTATGGCACGACAACGCACGCTAGGCAATGCACGGCAAGGCAAGGAAAGGGTAACGCATGGGAAAGCACGGTCAGGCGAGGCAAGGCTAAGGCATGACAACGCAAGGCTAGGCAATGCACGGAAAGCAAGCAAAGAGTAACGGAACGCAAGGAAGGCAAGGGAAAGCAAGGGAAGGCAAGCGTAACGGAAGGAAAGGCACGGCAAGGGGTAACAAGGCTAAGGCACGACAACGCAGGGCTAGGCAATGCAGGGAAGGCAAGCAAAGAGTAAAGGAATGTAAGCAAGGCAAGGAAAAGCAAGGAAAGGCAAGGGTAACGGAAGGAACGGCACGGCAAGGGGAAACAAGTCTAAGGCATGACAACGCACGCTAGGCAATGCACGGCAAGGCAAGGAAAGGGTAACGCATGCGAAAGCACGGTCAGGCGAGGCAAGGCTAAGGCACGACAACGCAAGGCTAGGCAATGCACGACAATGCAAGGAAAGCTTAAAGTAAAGCAAGGCACGGTCAGGCGAGATAAGGCTAAGGCACGACAACGCAAGGCTCGGCAATGCAGGGAAGGCAAGCAAAGAGTAACGGAAGGTAAGCAAGGCAAGGAAAAGCAAGGAAAGGCAAGGGTAACGTAAGGAACTGCACGGCAAGGGGAAACAAGTCTAAGGCACGACAACGCACGCTAGGCAATGCACGGCAAGGCAAGTAAAGGGTAACGCATGGGAAAGCACGTTCCGGCGAGGCAAGGCTAAGGCACGACAACGCAAGGCTAGGCAATGCACGGAAGGCAAGGAAAGCTTAAAGCAAAGGAAGGCACGGTCAGGCGAGATAAGGTTAAGGCACGACAACGCAAGGCTAGGCAATGCAGGGAAGGCAAGAAAAGAGTAACGGAAGGTAAGCAAGGCAAGGGAAAGCAAGGGAAGGCAAGCGTAACGGAAGGAACGGCACGGCAAGGGGTAACAAGGCTAAGGCACGACAACGCAGGGCTAGGCAATGCACGGCAAGGCAAGGAAAGTTAAAGCAAAGGAAGGCACGGTCAGGCGAGATAAGGTTAAGGCACGACAACGCAAGGCTAGGCAATGGACGGAAGGCAAGCAAAGAGTAACGGAAGGTAAGGAAGGCAAGGCAAAGCCAGGCAAGGCAAGTGTAACAAAAGGCACGGCACGGCAAGGGGAAACAAGGCTAAGGCACGACAACGCACGGCTAGGCAATGAAGGGAAGGCAAGGAAAGGGTAACGCAAGGCAAGGCACGGTGAGGCTAGGCAAGGCTAATGCACGAAAACGCAAGGCTAGGCAATGCACGACAATGCAAGGAAAGCTTAAAGCAAAGGAAGGCACGGTCAGGCGAGATAAGGCTAAGGCACGACAACGCAAGGCTACGCAATGCCCGGAAAGCAAGCAAAGAGTAACGGAACGCAAGGAAGGCAAGGGAATGCAACGGAAGGCAAGTGTAACGGAACGAATTGCACGCAAGGGGAAACAAGGCTAAGGCACAACAACGCACGGCTAGGCAATGCACGGCAAGGCAAGGAAAGAGTAACGCAAGGAAAGGCACGGTGAGGCTAGGGAAGGCTAATGCACGAAAACGCAAAGCTAGGCAATGCACGACAATTCAAGGAAAGCTTAAAGTAAAGGAAGGCACGGTCAGGCGAGATAAGGCTAAGGCACGACAACGCAAGGCTAGGCAATGCAGGGAAGGCAAGGAAAGAGTAACGGAAGGTAAGCAAGTCAAGGAAAAGCAAGGAAAGGCAAGGGTAACGTAAGGAACGGCACGGCAAGGGGAAACAAGTCTAAGGCACGACAACGCACGCTAGGCAATGCACTGCAAGGCAAGTAAAGGGTAACGCATGGGAAAGCACGTTCCGGCGAGGCAAGGCTAAGGCACGACAACGCAAGGCTAGGCAATGCACGGAAGGCAAGCAAAGAGTAACGGAAGGTAAGGAAGGCAAGGGAAAGCAAGGAAAGGCAAGTGTAACGGAAGGAACCGCACGGCAAGGGGAAACAAGGCTAAGGCAGGACAACGCACGCTAGGCAATGCACG
Organism: Macrotis lagotis; assembly: GCF_037893015.1. Taxonomy (NCBI): domain Eukaryota; kingdom Metazoa; phylum Chordata; class Mammalia; order Peramelemorphia; family Peramelidae; genus Macrotis; species Macrotis lagotis. Next base: position 81,624 of record NW_027422196.1, on the reverse strand, counting down.
GCAAGGCAAGGAAAGGGTAACGCATGGGAAAGCACGGTCAGGCGAGGCAAGGCTAAGGCATGACAACGCAAGGCTAGGCAATGCACGGAAAGCAAGCAAAGAGTAACGGAACGCAAGGAAGGCAAGGGAAAGCAAGGGAAGGCAAGCGTAACGGAAGGAACGGCACGGCAAGGGGTAACAAGGCTAAGGCACGACAACGCAGGGCTAGGCAATGCACGGCAAGGCAAGGAAAGCTTAAAGCAAAGGAAGGCACGGTCAGGCGAGATAAGGCTAAGGTACGAGAACGCAAGGCTAGGCAATGGACAGAAGGCAAGCAAAGAGTAACGGAAGGTAAGGAAGGCAAGGGAAAGCAAGGAAACGAAAGTGTAACGGAAGGAACCGCACGGCAAGGGGAAACAAGGGTAAGGCACGACAACGCACGCTAGGCAATGCACGGCAAGGCAAGGAAAGGGTAACGCATGGGAAAGCACGGTCAGGCGAGGCAAGGCTAAGGCATGACAACGCAAGGCTAGGCAATGCATGGAAAGCAAGCAAAGAGTAACGGAACGCAAGGAAGGCAAGGGAAAGCAACGGAAGGCAAGGGTAACGGAAGGAACGGCAGGGCAAGGGGTAACAAGGCTAAGGCACGACAACGCAAGGCTAGGCAATACACCGCAAGGCAAGGAAAGGGTAACGCAAGGGAAGGCACGGTCAGGTGAGGCAAGGCTAATGCACGACAACGCAAGGCTTGGCAGTGCACGGCAAGGCAAGGAAAGAGTAACGGAAGGAAAGGAAGGCAAGGCAAAGCCAGGCAATGCAAGTGTAACAAAAGGCACGGCACGGCAAGGGGAAACAAGGCTAAGGCACGACAACGCACGGCTAGGCAATGCAAGGGAAGGCAAGGAAAGGGTAACGCAAGGCAAGGCACGGTGAGGCTAGGCAAGGCTAATGCACGAAAACGCAAGGCTAGGCAATGCACGACAATGCAAGGAAAGCTTAAAGCAAAGGAAGGCACGGTCAGGCGAGATAAGGCTAAGGCACGACAACGCAAGGCTAGGCAATGCAGGGAAGGCAAGAAAAGAGTAAAGGAATGTAAGCAAGGCAAGGAAAAGCAAGGAAAGGCAAGGGTAACGGAAGGAACGGCACGGCAAGGGGAAACAAGTCTAAGGCATGACAACGCACGCTAGGCAATGCACGGCAAGGCAAGGAAAGGGTAACGCATGCGAAAGCACGGTCAGGCGAGGCAAGGCTAAGGCACGACAACGCAAGGCTAGGCAATGCACGACAATGCAAGGAAAGCTTAAAGTAAAGGAAGGCACGGTCAGGCGAGATAAGGCTAAGGCACGACAACGCAAGGCTAGGCAATGCAGGGAAGGCAAGCAAAGTGTAACGGAAGGTAAGCAAGGCAAGGAAAAGCAAGGAAAGGCAAGGGTAACGTAAGGAACGGCACGGCAAGGGGAAACAAGTCTAAGGCACGACAACGCACGCTAGGCAATGCACGGCAAGGCAAGTAAAGGGTAACGCATGGGAAAGCACGTTCCGGCGAGGCAAGGCTAAGGCACGACAACGCAAGGCTAGGCAATGCACGGAAGGCAAGCAAAGAGTATCGAAAGGTAAGGAAGGCAAGGGAAAGCAAGGAAAGGCAAGCGTAACGGAAGGAACGGCACGGCAAGGGGTAACAAGGCTAAGGCACGACAACGCAGGGCTAGGCAATGCACGGCAAGGCAAGGAAAGCTTAAAGCAAAGGAAGGCACGGTCAGGCGAGATAAGGCTAAGGTACGAGAACGCAAGGCTAGGCAATGGACAGAAGGCAAGCAAAGAGTAACGGAAGGTAAGGAAGGCAAGGGAAAGCAAGGAAACGAAAGTGTAACGGAAGGAACCGCACGGCAAGGGGAAACAAGGGTAAGGCACGACAACGCACGCTAGGCAATGCACGGCAAGGCAAGGAAAGGGTAACGCATGGGAAAGCACGGTCAGGCGAGGCAAGGCTAAGGCATGACAACGCAAGGCTAGGCAATGCACGGAAAGCAAGCAAAGAGTAACGGAACGCAAGGAAGGCAAGGGAAAGCAACGGAAGGCAAGGGTAACGGAAGGAACGGCAGGGCAAGGGGTAACAAGGCTAAGGCACGACAACGCAAGGCTAGGCAATACACCGCAAGGCAAGGAAAGGGTAACGCAAGGGAAGGCACGGTCAGGTGAGGCAAGGCTAATGCACGACAACGCAAGGCTTGGCAGTGCACGGCAAGGCAAGGAAAGAGTAACGGAAGGAAAGGAAGGCAAGGCAAAGCCAGGCAATGCAAGTGTAACAAAAGGCACGGCACGGCAAGGGGAAACAAGGCTAAGGCACGACAACGCACGGCTAGGCAATGCAAGGGAAGGCAAGGAAAGGGTAACGCAAGGCAAGGCACGGTGAGGCTAGGCAAGGCTAATGCACGAAAACGCAAGGCTAGGCAATGCACGACAATGCAAGGAAAGCTTAAAGCAAAGGAAGGCACGGTCAGGCGAGATAAGGCTAAGGCACGACAACGCAAGGCTAGGCAATGCAGGGAAGGCAAGAAAAGAGTAAAGGAATGTAAGCAAGGCAAGGAAAAGCAAGGAAAGGCAAGGGTAACGGAAGGAACGGCACGGCAAGGGGAAACAAGTCTAAGGCATGACAACGCACGCTAGGCAATGCACGGCAAGGCAAGGAAAGGGTAACGCATGCGAAAGCACGGTCAGGCGAGGCAAGGCTAAGGCACGACAACGCAAGGCTAGGCAATGCACGACAATGCAAGGAAAGCTTAAAGTAAAGGAAGGCACGGTCAGGCGAGATAAGGCTAAGGCACGACAACGCAAGGCTAGGCAATGCAGGGAAGGCAAGCAAAGTGTAACGGAAGGTAAGCAAGGCAAGGAAAAGCAAGGAAAGGCAAGGGTAACGTAAGGAACGGCACGGCAAGGGGAAACAAGTCTAAGGCACGACAACGCACGCTAGGCAATGCACGGCAAGGCAAGTAAAGGGTAACGCATGGGAAAGCACGTTCCGGCGAGGCAAGGCTAAGGCACGACAACGCAAGGCTAGGCAATGCACGGAAGGCAAGCAAAGAGTATCGGAAGGTAAGGAAGGCAAGGGAAAGCAAGGAAAGGCAAGTGTAACGGAAGGAACCGCACGGCAAGGGGAAACAAGGCTAAGGCACGACAAAGCACGCTAGGCAATGCACGGCAAGGCAAGGAAAGGGTAACGCATGGGAAAGCACGGTCAGGCGAGGCAAGGCTAAGGCATGACAACGCAAGGCTAGGCAATGCACGGAAAGCAAGCAAAGAGTAACGGAACGCAAGGAAGGCAAGGGAAAGCAAGGGAAGGCAAGCGTAACGGAAGGAACGGCACGGCAAGGGGTAACAAGGCTAAGGCACGACAACGCAGGGCTAGGCAATGCACGGCAAGGCAAGGAAAGCTTAAAGCAAAGGAAGGCACGGTCAGGCGAGATAAGGCTAAGGTACGAGAACGCAAGGCTAGGCAATGGACGGAAGGCAAGCAAAGAGTAACGGAAGGTAAGGAAGGCAAGGGAAAGCAAGGAAACGAAAGTGTAACGGAAGGAACCGCACGGCAAGGGGAAACAAGGCTAAGGCACGACAACGCACGCTAGGCAATGAACGGCAAGGCAAGGAAAGGGTAACGCATGGGAAAGCACGGTCAGGCGAGGCAAGGCTAAGGCATGACAACGCAAGGCTAGGCAATGCACGGAAAGCAAGCAAAGAGTAACGGAACGCAAGGAAGGCAAAGGAAAGCAGCGGAAGGCAAGGGTAACGGAAGGAACGGCAGGGCAAGGGGTAACAAGGCTAAGGCACGACAACGCAAGGCTAGGCAATACACCGTAAGGCAAGGAAAGGGTAACGCAAGGGAAGGCACGGTCAGGTGAGGCAAGGCTAATGCACGACAACGCAAGGCTAGGCAGTGCACGGCAAGGCAAGGAAAGAGTAACGGAAGGAAAGGAAGGCAAGGCAAAGCCAGGCAAGGCAAGTGTAACAAAAGGCACGGCACGGCAAAGGGAAACAAGGCTAAGGCACGACAACGCACGGCTAGGCAATGCAAGGGAAGGCAAGGAAAGGGTAACGCAAGGCAAGGCACGGTGAGGCTAGGCAAGGCTAATGCACGAAAACGCAAGGCTAGGCAATGCACGACAATGCAAGGAAAGCTTAAAGCAAAGGAAGGCACGGTCAGGCGAGATAAGGCTAAGGCACGACAACGCAAGGCTAGGCATTGCAGGCAAGGCATGCAAAGAGTAACGGAAGGTAAGCAAGGCAAGGAAATGCAAGGAAAGGCAAGGGTAACGTAAGGAACGGCACGGCAAGGGGAAACAAGTCTAAGGCACGACAACGCACGCTAGGCAATGCACGGCAAGGCAAGTAAAGGGTATCGCATGGGAAAGCACGTTCCGGCGAGGCAAGGCTAAGGCACGACAACGCAAGGCTAGGCAATGCACGGAAGGCAAGCAAAGAGTAACGGAAGGTAAGGAAGGCAAGGGAAAGCAAGGAAAGGCAAGTGTAACGGAAGGAACCGCACGGCAAGCGGAAACAAGGCTAAGGCACGACAAAGCACGCTAGGCAATGCACGGCAAGGCAAGGAAAGGGTAACGCATGGGACAGCACGGTCAGGCGAGGCAAGGCTAAGGCATGACAACGCAAGGCTAGGCAATGCACGGAAAGCAAGCAAAGAGTAACGGAACGCAAGGAAGGCAAGGGAAAGCAAGGGAAGGCAAGCGTAACGGAAGGAACGGCACGGCAAGGGGTAACAAGGCTAAGGCACGACAACGCAGGGCTAGGCAATGCACGGCAAGGCAAGGAAAGCTTAAAGCAAAGGAAGGCACGGTCAGTCGAGATAAGGCTAAGGCACGACAACGCAAGGCTAGGCAATGGACGGAAGGCAAGCAAAGAGTAACGGAAGGAAAGGAAGGCAAGGCAAAGCCAGGCAAGGCAAGTGTAACAAAAGGCACGGCACGGCAAGGGGAAACAAGGCTAAGGCACGACAACGCACGGCTAGGCAATGCAAGGGAAGGCAAGGAAAGGGTAACGCAAGGCAAGGCACGGTGATCTTAGGCAAGGCTAATGCAGGAAAACGCAAGGCTTGGCAATGCACGACAATGCAAGGAAAGCTTAAAGCAAAGGAAGGCACGGTCAGGCGAGATAAGGCTAAGGCACGACAACGCAAGGCTAGGCATTGCAGGGAAGGCAAGCAAAGAGTAACGGAAGGTAAGCAAGGCAAGGAAAAGCAAGGAAAGGCAAGTGTAACGGAAGGAACCGCACGGCAAGGGGAAACAAGGCTATGGCACGACAACGCACGCTAGGCAATGCACGGCAAGGGAAGGAAAGGGTAACGCATGGGACAGCACGGTCAGGCGAGGCAAGGCTAAGGCATGACAACGCAAGGCTAGGCAATGCACGGAAAGCAGCAAAGAGTAACGGAACGCAAGGAAGGCAAGGGAAAGCAAGGGAAGGCAAGCGTAACGGAAGGAACGGCACGGCAAGGGGTAACAAGGCTAAGGCACGACAACGCAAGGCTAGGCAATACACCGCAAGGCAAGGAAAGGGTAACGCAAGGGAAGGCACGGTCAGGTGAGGCAAGGCTAATGCACGACAACGCAAGGCTAGGCAGTGCACGGCAAGGCAAGGAAAGAGTAACGGAAGGAAAGGAAGGCAAGGCAAAGCCAGGCAAGGCAAGTGTAACAAAAGGCACGGCACGGCAAGGGGAAACAAGGCTAAGGCACGACAACGCACGGCTAGGCAATGCAAGGGAAGGCAAGGAAAGGGTAACGCAAGGCAAGGCACGGTGAGGCTAGGCAAGGCTAATGCACGAAAACGCAAGGCTAGGCAATGCACGACAATGCAAGGAAAGCTTAAAGCAAAGGAAGGCACGGTCAGGCGAGATAAGGCTAAGGCACGACAACGCAAGGCTAGGCATTGCAGGGAAGGCATGCAAAGAGTAACGGAAGGTAAGCAAGGCAAGGAAAAGCAAGGAAAGGCAAGGGTAACGTAAGGAACGGCACGGCAAGGGGAAACAAGTCTAAGGCACGACAACGCACGCTAGGCAATGCACGGCAAGGCAAGTAAAGGGTATCGCATGGGAAAGCACGTTCCGGCGAGGCAAGGCTAAGGCACGACAACGCAAGGCTAGGCAATGCACGGAAGGCAAGCAAAGAGTAACGGAAGGTAAGGAAGGCAAGGGAAAGCAAGGAAAGGCAAGTGTAACGGAAGGAACCGCACGGCAAGGGGAAACAAGGCTAAGGCACGACAAAGCACGCTAGGCAATGCACGGCAAGGCAAGGAAAGGGTAACGCATGGGACAGCACGGTCAGGCGAGGCAAGGCTAAGGCATGACAACGCAAGGCTAGGCAATGCACGGAAAGCAAGCAAAGAGTAACGGAACGCAAGGAAGGCAAGGGAAAGCAAGGGAAGGCAAGCGTAACGGAAGGAACGGCACGGCAAGGGGTAACAAGGCTAAGGCACGACAACGCAGGGCTAGGCAATGCACGGCAAGGCAAGGAAAGCTTAAAGCAAAGGAAGGCACGGTCAGTCGAGATAAGGCTAAGGCACGACAACGCAAGGCTAGGCAATGGACGGAAGGCAAGCAAAGAGTAACGGAAGGAAAGGAAGGCAAGGCAAAGCCAGGCAAGGCAAGTGTAACAAAAGGCACGGCACGGCAAGGGGAAACAAGGCTAAGGCACGACAACGCACGGCTAGGCAATGCAAGGGAAGGCAAGGAAAGGGTAACGCAAGGCAAGGCACGGTGAGCTTAGGCAAGGCTAATGCAGGAAAACGCAAGGCTTGGCAATGCACGACAATGCAAGGAAAGCTTAAAGCAAAGGAAGGCACGGTCAGGCGAGATAAGGCAAAGGCACGACAACGCAAGGCTAGGCATTGCAGGGAAGGCAAGCAAAGAGTAACGGAAGGTAAGCAAGGCAAGGAAAAGCAAGGAAAGGCAAGTGTAACGGAAGGAACCGCACGGCAAGGGGAAACAAGGCTATGGCACGACAACGCACGCTAGGCAATGCACGGCAAGGCAAGGAAAGGGTAACGCATGGGACAGCACGGTCAGGCGAGGCAAGGCTAAGGCATGACAACGCAAGGCTAGGCAATGCACGGAAAGCAAGCAAAGAGTAACGGAACGCAAGGAAGGCAAGGGAAAGCAAGGGAAGGCAAGCGTAACGGAAGGAACGGCACGGCAAGGGGTAACAAGGCTAAGGCACGACAACGCAGGGTTAGGCAATGCACGGCAAGGCAAGGAAAGCTTTAAGCAAAGGAAGGCACGGTCAGGCGAGATAAGGCTAAGGCACGACAACGCAAGGCTAGGCAATGGACGGAAGGCAAGCAAAGAGTAACGGAAGGTAAGGAAGGCAAGGGAAAGCAAGGAAAGGAAAGTGTAACGGAAGGAACCGCACGGCAAGAGGAAACAAGGCTAAGGCACGACAACGCACGCTAGGCAATGTACGGCAAGGCAAGGAAAGGGTAACGCATGGGAAAGCACGGTCAGGCGAGGCAAGGCTAAGGCACGACAACGCAAGGCTAGGCAATGCACGGAAGGCAAGCAAAGAGTAACGGAAGATAAGGAAGGCAAGGGAAAGCAAGGAAAGGCAAGTGCAACGGAAGGAACGGCACGGCAAGGGAAAACAAGGCTAAGGCACGACAACGCACGCTAGGCAATGCACGGCAGGGCAAGAAAAGGGTAACGCATGGGAAAGCACAGTCAGGCGAGGCAAGGCTAAGGCATGACAACGCAAGGCTACGCAATGCACGGAAAGCAAGCAAAGAGTAACGGAACGCAAGGAAGTCAAGGGAATGCAACGGAAGGCAAGGGTAACGGAAGGAATTGCACGCAAGGGGTAACAAGGCTAAGGCACGACAACGCAGGGCTAGGCAATGCACGGCAAGGCAAGGAAAGGGTAACGCAAGGGAAGGCACGGTCAGGTGAGGCAAGGATAAGGCACGACAACACAAGGCTAGGCAATGCCCGGAAGGCAAGCAAAGAGTAACGGAAGGTAAGGAAGGCAAGGGAAAGCCAGGCAAGGCAAGTGTAACAAAAGCCACGGCACCGCAAGGGGAAACAAGGCTAAGGCACGACAACGCACGCTAGGCAATGCACTGCAAGGCAAGTAAAGGGTAACGCATGGGAAAGCACGTTCCGGCGAGGCAAGGCTAAGGCACGACAACGCAAGGCTAGGCAATGCACGGAAGGCAAGCAAAGAGTAACGGAAGGTAAGGAAGGCAAGGGAAAGCAAGGAAAGGCAAGTGTAACGGAAGGAACCGCACGGCAAGGGGAAACAAGGCCAAGGCAGGACAACGCACGCTAGGCAATGCACGGCAAGGCAAGGAAAGGGTAACGCATGGGAAAGCACGGTCAGGCGAGGCAAGGCTAAGGCATGACAACGCAAGGCTAGGCAATGCACGGCAAGGCAAGGAAAGCTTAAAGAAAAGGAAGGCACGGTCAGGCGAGATAAGGCTAAGGTACGAGAACGCAAGGGTAGGCAATGCACGGAAAGCAAGCAAAGAGTAACGGAACGCAAGGAAGGCAAGGGAAAGCAAAGGAAGGCAAGGGTAACGGAAGGAATTGCACGACAAGGGGTAACAAGGCTAAGGCACGACAACGCAGGGCTAGGCAATGCACGGCAAGGCAAGGAAAGGGTAACGCAAGGGAAGGCACGGTCAGGTGAGGCAACGATAAGGCACGACAACGCAAGGTTAAGCAATGCACGGCAAGGCAAGGAAAGAGTAACGGAAGGAAAGGAAGGCAAGGCAAAGCCAGGCAAGGCAAGTGTAACAAAAGGCACTTCACGGCAAGGGGAAACAAGGCTAAGGCACGACAACGCACGGCTAGGCAATGAAGGGAAGGCAAGGAAAGGGTAACGCAAGGCAAGGCACGGTCAGGCAAGGCAAGGCTAAGGCATGACAACGCAAGGCTAGGCAATGCACGGAAAGCAAGCAAAGCTTAAAGCAAAGGAAGGCACGGTCAGGCGAGATAAGGCTAAGGCACGACAAGGCAAGGCTACGCAATGCCCGGAAAGCAAGCAAAGAGTAACGGAACGCAAGGAAGGCAAGGGAATGCAACGGAAGGCAAGGGTAACGGAACGAATTGCACGCAAGGGGAAACAAGGCTAAGGCACGACAACGCACGGCTAGGCAATGCACGGCAAGGCAAGGAAATTGTAACGCAAGGAAAGGCACGGTGAGGCTAGGGAAGGCTAATGCACGAAAACGCAAAGCTAGGCAATGCACGACAATTCAAGGAAAGCTTAAAGTAAAGGAAGGCACGGTCAGGCGAGATAAGGCTAAGGCACGACAACGCAAGGCTAGGCAATGCAAGGAAGGCAAGGAAAGAGTAACGGAAGGTAAGCAAGTCAAGGAAAAGCAAGGAAAGGCAAGGGTAACGTAAGGAACGGCACGGCAAGGGGAAACAAGTCTAAGGCACGACAACGCACGCTAGGCAATGCACTGCAAGGCAAGTAAAGGGTAACGCATGGGAAAGCACGTTCCGGCGAGGCAAGGCTAAGGCACGACAACGCAAGGCTAGGCAATGCACGGAAGGCAAGCAAAGAGTAACGGAAGGTAAGGAAGGCAAGGGAAAGCAAGGAAAGGCAAGTGTAACGGAAGGAACCGCACGGCAAGGGGAAACAAGGCTAAGGCAGGACAACGCACGCTAGGCAATGCACGGCAAGGCAAGGAAAGGGTAACGCATGGGAAAGCACGGTCAGGCGAGGCAAGGCTAAGGCATGACAACGCAAGGCTAGGCAATGCACGGAAAGCAAGCAAAGAGTAACGGAACGCAAGGAAGGCAAGGGAAAGCAAGGGAAGGCAAGCGTAACGGAAGGAACGGCACGGCAAGGGGTAACAAGGCTAAGGCACGACAACGCAGGGCTAGGCAATGCACGGCAAGGCAAGGAAAGCTTAAAGCAAAGGAAGGCACGGTCAGGCGAGATAAGGCTAAGGTACGACAACGCAAGGCTACGCAATGCCCGGAAAGCAAGCAAAGAGTAACGGAACGCAAGGAAGGCAAGGGAAAGCAGCGGAAGGCAAGGGTAACGGAAGGAACGGCAGGGCAAGGGGTAACAAGGCTAAGGCACGACAACGCAAGGCTAGGCAATACACCGCAAGGCAAGGAAAGGGTAACGCAAGGGAAGGCACGGTCAGGTGAGGCAAGGCTAATGCACGACAACGCAAGGCTAGGCAGTGCACGGCAAGGCAAGGAAAGAGTAACGGAAGGAAAGGAAGGCAAGGCAAAGCCAGGCAAGGCAAGTGTAACAAAAGGCACGGCACGGCAAGGGGAAACAAGGCTAAGGCACGACAACGCACGGCTAGACAATGCAAGGGAAGGCAAGGAAAGGGTAACGCAAGGCAAGGCACGGTGAGGCTAGGCAAGGCTAATGCACGAAAATGCAAGGCTAGGCAATGCACGACAATGCAAGGAAAGCTTAAAGCAAAGGAAGGCACGGTCAGGCGAGATAAGGCTAAGGCACGACAACGCAAGGCTAGGCAATGCAGGGAAGGCAAGAAAAGAGTAAAGGAATGTAAGCAAGGCAAGGAAAAGCAAGGAAAGGCAAGGGTAACGGAAGGAACGGCACGGCAAGGGGAAACAAGTCTAAGGCATGACAACGCACGCTAGGCAATGCACGGCAAGGCAAGGAAAGGGTAACGCATGCGAAAGCACGGTCAGGCGAGGCAAGGCTAAGGCACGACAACGCAAGGCTAGGCAATGCACGACAATGCAAGGAAAGCTTAAAGTAAAGGAAGGCACGGTCAGGCGAGATAAGGCTAAGGCACGACAACGCAAGGCTAGGCAATGCAGGGAAGGCAAGCAAAGTGTAACGGAAGGTAAGCAAGGCAAGGAAAAGCAAGGAAAGGCAAGGGTAACGTAAGGAACGGCACGGCAAGGGGAAACAAGTCTAAGGCACGACAACGCACGCTAGGCAATGCACGGCAAGGCAAGTAAAGGGTAACGCATGGGAAAGCACGTTCCGGCGAGGCAAGGCTAAGGCACGACAACGCAAGGCTAGGCAATGCACGGAAGGCAAGCAAAGAGGATCGGAAGGTAAGGAAGGCAAGGGAAAGCAAGGAAAGGCAAGTGTAACGGAAGGAACCGCACGGCAAGGGGAAACAAGGCTAAGGCAGGACAACGCACGCTAGGCAATGCACGGCAAGGCAAGGAAAGGGTAACGCATGGGAAAGCACGGTCAGGCGAGGCAAGGCTAAGGCATGACAACGCAAGGCTAGGCAATGCACGGAAAGCAAGCAAAGAGTAACGGAACGCAAGGAAGGCAAGGGAAAGCAAGGGAAGGCAAGCATAACGGAAGGAACGGCACGGCAAGGGGTAACAAGGCTAAGGCACGACAACGCAGGGCTAGGCAATGCACGGCAAGGCAAGGAAAGCTTAAAGCAAAGGAAGGCACGGTCAGGCGAGATAAGGCTAAGGTACGAGAACGCAAGGCTAGGCAATGGACGGAAGGCAAGCAAAGAGTAACGGAAGATAAGGAAGGCAAGGGAAAGCAAGGAAAGGCAAGTGCAACGGAAGGAACGGCACGGCAAGGGAAAACAAGGCTAAGGCACGACAACGCACGCTAGGCAATGCACGGCAGGGCAAGAAAAGGGTAACGCATGGGAAAGCACAGTCAGGCGAGGCAAGGCTAAGGCATGACAACGCAAGGCTACGCAATGCACGGAAAGCAAGCAAAGAGTAACGGAACGCAAGGAAGGCAAGGGAATGCAACGGAAGGCAAGGGTAACGGAAGGAATTGCACGCAAGGGGTAACAAGGCTAAGGCACGACAACGCAGGGCTAGGCAATGCACGGCAAGGCAAGCAAAGAGTAACGGAAGGTAAGGAAGGCAAGGGAAAGCCAGGCAAGGCAAGTGTAACATAAGCCACGGCACCACAAGGGGAAACAAGGCTAAGGCACGACAACGCACGCTAGGCAATGCACTGCAAGGCAAGTAAAGGGTAACGCATGGGAAAGCACGTTCCGGCGAGACAAGGCTAAGGCACGACAACGCAAGGCTAGGCAATGCACGGAAGGCAAGCAAAGAGTAACGGAAGGTAAGGAAGGCAAGGGAAAGCAAGGAAAGGCAAGTGTAACGGAAGGAACCGCACGGCAAGGGGAAACAAGGCTAAGGCAGGACAACGCACGCTAGGCAATGCACGGCAAGGCAAGGAAAGGGTAACGCATGGGAAAGCACGGTCAGGCGAGGCAAGGCTAAGGCATGACAACGCAAGGCTAGGCAATGCACGGCAAGGGAAGGAAAGCTTAAAGAAAAGGAAGGCACGGTCAGGCGAGATAAGGCTAAGGTACGAGAACGCAAGGCTAGGCAATGCACGGAAAGCAAGCAAAGAGTAACGGAACGCAAGGAAGGCAAGGGTAACGGAAGGAATTGCACGGCAAGGGGTAACAAGGCTAAGGCACGACAACGCAGGGCTAGGCAATGCACGGCAAGGCAAGGAAAGGGTAACGCAAGGGAAGGCACGGTCAGGTGAGGCAACGATAAGGCACGACAACGCAAGGTTAGGCAATGCACGGCAAGGCAAGGAAAGAGTAACGGAAGGAAAGGAAGGCAAGGCAAAGCCAGGCAAGGCAAGTGTAACAAAAGGCACGCCACGGCAAGGGGAAACAAGGCTAAGGCACGAAAACGTAAGGCTAGGCAATGCACGACAATGCAAGGAAAGCTTAAAGCAAAGGAAGGCACGGTCCGGCGAGATAAGCCTAAGGCACGACAACGCAAGGCTAGGCAATGCAGGGAAGGCAAGCAAAGAGTAACGGAAGGTAAGGAAGGCAAGTGAAAGCAAGGAAAGGCAAGTGTAACGGAAGGAACGGCACGGCAAGGGGAAACAAGGCTAAGGCACGACAACGCACGCTAGGCAATGCACTGCAAGGCAAGGAAAGGGTAACGCATGGGAAAGCACGGTCAGGCGGGGCAAGGCTAAGGCATGAGAACGCAAGGCTAGGCAATGTACGGAAAGCAAGCAAAGAGTAACGGAACGCAAGGAAGGCAAGGGAAAGCAGCGGAAGGCAAGGGTAACGGAAGGAACGGCAGGGCAAGGGGTAACAAGGCTAAGGCACGACAACGCAGGGCTAGGCAATGCACGGCAAGGCAAGGAAAGCTTAAAGCAAAGGAAGGCACGGTCAGGCGAGATAAGGTTAAGGCACGACAACGCAAGGCTAGGCAATGGACGGAAGGCAAGCAAAGAGTAACGGAAGGTAAGGAAGGCAAGGCAAAGCCAGGCAAGGCAAGTGTAACAAAAGGCACGGCACGGCAAGGGGAAACAAGGCTAAGGCACGACAACGCACGGCTAGGCAATGAAGGGAAGGCAAGGAAAGGGTAACGCAAGGCAAGGCACGGTGAGGCTAGGCAAGGCTAATGCACGAAAACGCAAGGCTAGGCAATGCACGACAATGCAAGGAAAGCTTAAAGCAAAGGAAGGCACGGTCAGGCGAGATAAGGCTAAGGCACGACAACGCAAGGCTACGCAATGCCCGGAAAGCAAGCAAAGAGTAACGGAACGCAAGGAAGGCAAGGGAATGCAACGGAAGGCAAGGGTAACGGAACGAATTGCACGCAAGGGGAAACAAGGCTAAGGCACGACAACGCACGGCTAGGCAATGCACGGCAAGGCAAGGAAAGAGTAACGCAAGGAAAGGCACGGTGAGGCTAGGGAAGGCTAATGCACGAAAACGCAAAGCTAGGCAATGCACGACAATTCAAGGAAAGCTTAAAGTAAAGGAAGGCACGGTCAGGCGAGATAAGGCTAAGGCACGACAACGCAAGGCTAGGCAATGCAAGGAAGGCAAGGAAAGAGTAACGGAAGGTAAGCAAGTCAAGGAAAAGCAAGGAAAGGCAAGGGTAACGTAAGGAACGGCACGGCAAGGGGAAACAAGTCTAAGGCACGACAACGCACGCTAGGCAATGCACTGCAAGGCAAGTAAAGGGTAACGCATGGGAAAGCACGTTCCGGCGAGGCAAGGCTAAGGCACGACAACGCAAGGCTAGGCAATGCCCGGAAGGCAAGCAAAGAGTAACGGAAGGTAAGGAAGGCAAGGGAAAGCAAGGAAAGGCAAGTGTAACGGAAGGAACCGCACGGCAAGGGGAAACAAGGCTAAGGCAGGACAACGCACGCTAGGCAATGCACGGCAAGGCAAGGAAAGGGTAACGCATGGGAAAGCACGGTCAGGCGAGGCAAGGCTAAGGCATGACAACGCAAGGCTAGGCAATGCACGGAAAGCAAGCAAAGAGTAACGGAACGCAAGGAAGGCAAGGGAAAGCAGCGGAAGGCAAGGGTAACGGAAGGAACGGCAGGGCAAGGGGTAACAAGGCTAAGAACGACAACGCAAGGCTAGGCAATACACCGCAAGGCAAGGAAAGGGTAACGCAAGGGAAGGCACGGTCAGGTGAGGCAAGGCTAATGCACGACAACGCAAGGCTAGGCAGTGCACGGCAAGGCAAGGAAAGAGTAACGGAAGGAAAGGAAGGCAAGGCAAAGCCAGGCAAGGCAAGTGTAACAAAAGGCACGGCACGTCAAGGGGAAACAAGGCTAAGGCACGACAACGCACGGCTAGACAATGCAAGGGAAGGCAAGGAAAGGGTAACGCAAGGCAAGGCACGGTGAGGCTAGGCAAGGCTAATGCACGAAAATGCAAGGCTAGGCAATGCACGACAATGCAAGGAAAGCTTAAAGCAAAGGAAGGCACGGTCAGGCGAGATAAGGCTAAGGCACGACAACGCAAGGCTAGGCAATGCAGGGAAGGCAAGAAAAGAGTAAAGGAATGTAAGCAAGGCAAGGAAAAGCAAGGAAAGGCAAGGGTAACGGAAGGAACGGCACGGCAAGGGGAAACAAGTCTAAGGCATGACAACGCACGCTAGGCAATGCACGGCAAGGCAAGGAAAGGGTAACGCATGCGAAAGCACGGTCAGGCGAGGCAAGGCTAAGGCACGACAACGCAAGGCTAGGCAATGCACGACAATGCAAGGAAAGCTTAAAGTAAAGGAAGGCACGGTCAGGCGAGATAAGGCTAAGGCACGACAACGCAAGGCTAGGCAATGCAGGGAAGGCAAGCAAAGTGTAACGGAAGGTAAGCAAGGCAAGGAAAAGCAAGGAAAGGCAAGGGTAACGTAAGGAACGGCACGGCAAGGGGAAACAAGTCTAAGGCACGACAACGCACGCTAGGCAATGCACGGCAAGGCAAGTAAAGGGTAACGCATGGGAAAGCACGTTCCGGCGAGGCAAGGCTAAGGCACGACAACGCAAGGCTAGGCAATGCACGGAAGGCAAGCAAAGAGTATCGGAAGGCAAGGAAGGCAAGGGAAAGCAAGGAAAGGCAAGTGTAACGGAAGGAACCGCACGGCAAGGGGAAACAAGGCTAAGGCACGACAAAGCACGCTAGGCAATGCACGGCAAGGCAAGGAAAGGGTAACGCATGGGAAAGCACGGTCAGGCGAGGCAAGGCTAAGGCATGACAACGCAAGGCTAGGCAATGCACGGAAAGCAAGCAAAGAGTAACGGAACGCAAGGAAGGCAAGGGAAAGCAAGGGAAGGCAAGCGTAACGGAAGGAACGGCACGGCAAGGGGTAACAAGGCTAAGGCACGACAACGCAGGGCTAGGCAATGCACGGCAAGGCAAGGAAAGCTTAAAGCAAAGGAAGGCACGGTCAGGCGAGATAAGGCTAAGGTACGAGAACGCAAGGCTAGGCAATGGACGGAAGGCAAGCAAAGAGTAACGGAAGGTAAGGAAGGCAAGGGAAAGCAAGGAAAGGCAAGTGTAACGGAAGGAACCGCACGGCAAGGGGAAACAAGGCTAAGGCACGACAAAGCACGCTAGGCAACGCACGGCAAGGCAAGGAAAGGGTAACGCATGGGACAGCACGGTCAGGCGAGGCAAGGCTAAGGCATGACAACGCAAGGCTAGGCAATGCACGGAAAGCAAGCAAAGAGTAACGGAACGCAAGGAAGGCAAGGGAAAGCAGCGGAAGGCAAGCGTAACGGAAGGAACGGCACGGCAAGGGGTAACAAGGCTAAGGCACGACAACGCAGGGCTAGGCAATGCATGGCAAGGCAAGGAAAGCTTAAAGCAAAGGAAGGCACGGTCAGGCGAGATAAGGTTAAGGCACGACAACGCAAGGCTAGGCAATGGACGGAAGGCAAGCAAAGAGTAACGGAAGGTAAGGAAGGCAAGGCAAAGCCAGGCAAGGCAAGTGTAACAAAAGGCACGGCACGGCAAGGGGAAACAAGGCTAAGGCACGACAACGCACGGCTAGGCAATGAAGGGAAGGCAAGGAAAGGGTAACGCAAGGCAAGGCACGGTGAGGCTAGGCAAGGCTAATGCACGAAAACGCAAGGCTAGGCAATGCACGACAATGCAAGGAAAGCTTAAAGCAAAGGAAGGCACGGTCAGGCGAGATAAGGCTAAGGCACGACAACGCAAGGCTACGCAATGCCCGGAAAGCAAGCAAAGAGTAACGGAACGCAAGGAAGGCAAGGGAATGCAACGGAAGGCAAGGGTAACGGAACGAATTGCACGCAAGGGGAAACAAGGCTAAGGCACGACAACGCACGGCTAGGCAATGCACGGCAAGGCAAGGAAAGAGTAACGCAAGGAAAGGCACGGTGAGGCTAGGGAAGGCTAATGCACGAAAACGCAAAGCTAGGCAATGCACGACAATTCAAGGAAAGCTTAAAGTAAAGGAAGGCACGGTCAGGCGAGATAAGGCTAAGGCACGACAACGCAAGGCTAGGCAATGCAGGGAAGGCAAGGAAAGAGTAACGGAAGGTAAGCAAGTCAAGGAAAAGCAAGGAAAGGCAAGGGTAACGTAAGGAACGGCACGGCAAGGGGAAACAAGTCTAAGGCACGACAACGCACGCTAGGCAATGCACTGCAAGGCAAGTAAAGGGTAACGCATGGGAAAGCACGTTCCGGCGAGGCAAGGCTAAGGCACGACAACGCAAGGCTAGGCAATGCACGGAAGGCAAGCAAAGAGTAACGGAACGTAAGGAAGGCAAGGGAAAGCAAGGAAAGGCAAGTGTAACGGAAGGAACCGCACGGCAAGGGGAAACAAGGCTATGGCACGACAACGCACGCTAGGCAATGCACGGCAAGGCAAGGAAAGGGTAACGCATGGGACAGCACGGTCAGGCGAGGCAAGGCTAAGGCATGACAACGCAAGGCTAGGCAATGCACGGAAAGCAAGCAAAGAGTAACGGAACGCAAGGAAGGCAAGGGAAAGCAAGGGAAGGCAAGCGTAACGGAAGGAACGGCACGGCAAGGGGTAACAAGGCTAAGGCACGACAACGCAGGGCTAGGCAATGCACGGCAAGGCAAGGAAAGCTTAAAGCAAAGGAAGGCACGGTCAGGCGAGATAAGGCTAAGGCACGACAACGCAAGGCTAGGCAATGGACGGAAGGCAAGCAAAGAGTAACGGAAGGTAAGGAAGGCAAGGGAAAGCAAGGAAAGGAAAGTGTAACGGAAGGAACCGCACGGCAAGAGGAAACAAGGCTAAGGCACGACAACGCACGCTAGGCAATGTACGGCAAGGCAAGGAAAGGGTAACGCATGGGAAAGCACGGTCAGGCGAGGCAAGGCTAAGGCACGACAACGCAAGGCTAGGCAATGCACGGAAGGCAAGCAAAGAGTAACGGAAGATAAGGAAGGCAAGGGAAAGCAAGGAAAGGCAAGTGCAA
This sequence comes from Macrotis lagotis, assembly GCF_037893015.1. Taxonomy (NCBI): domain Eukaryota; kingdom Metazoa; phylum Chordata; class Mammalia; order Peramelemorphia; family Peramelidae; genus Macrotis; species Macrotis lagotis. The sequence continues at coordinate 63,964 of NW_027422196.1, read as the reverse complement.
CGGAAGGAACGGCACGGCAAGGGAAAACAAGGCGAAGGCACGACAACGCACGCTAGGAAATGCACGGCAGGGCAAGAAAAGGGTAACGCATGGGAAAGCACAGTCAGGCGAGGCAAGGCTAAGGCATGACAACGCAAGGCTACGCAATGCACGGGAAGCAAGCAAAGAGTAACGGAACGCAAGGAAGGCAAGGGAATGCAACGGAAGGCAAGGGTAACGGAAGGAACTGCACGGCAAGGGGTAACAAGGCTAAGGCACGACAACGCAGGGCTAGGCAATGCACCGCAAGGCAAGGAAAGGGTAACGCAAGGGAAGGCACGGTCAGGTGAGGCAAGGCTAAGGCATGAGAACGCAAGGCTAGGCAGTGCACGGCAAGGCAAGGAAAGAGTAACGGAAGGAAAGGAAGGCAAGGCAAAGCCAGGCAAGGCAAGTGTAACAAAAGGCACGGCACGGCAAGGGGAAACAAGGCTAAGGCACGACAACGCACGGCTAGGCAATGCAAGGGAAGGCACGGAAAGGGTAACGCAAGGCAAGGCACGGTGAGCTTAGGCAAGGCTAAGGCACGAAAACGCAAGGCTTGGCAATGCACGACAATGCAAGGAAAGCTTAAAGCAAAGGAAGGCACGGATAGGCGAGATAAGGCTAAGGCACGACAACGCAGGGCTAGGCAATGCAGGGAAGGCAAGCAAAGAGTAAAGGAATGTAAGCAAGGCAAGGAAAAGCAAGGAAAGGTAAGGGTAACGGAAGGAACGGCACGGCAAGGGGAAACAAGTCTAAGGCATGACAACGCACGCTAGGCAATGCACGGCAAGGCAAGGAAAGGGTAACGCATGCGAAAGCACGGTCAGGCGAGGCAAGGCTAAGGCACGACAACGCAAGGCTAGGCAATGCACGACAATGCAAGGAAAGCTTAAAGTAAAGGAAGGCACGGTCAGGCGAGATAAGGCTAAGGCACGACAACGCAAGGCTAGGCAATTCAGGGAAGGCAAGCAAAGAGTAACAGAAGGTAAGCAAGGCAAGGAAAAGCAAGGAAAGGCAAGGGTAACGTAAGGAACGGCACGGCAAGGGGAAACAAGTCTAAGGCACGACAACGCACGCTAGGCAGTGCACGGCAAGGCAAGTAAAGGGTAACGCATGGGAAAGCACGTTCCGGCGAGGCAAGGCTAAGGCACGACAACGCAAGGCTAGGCAATGCACGGAAGGCAAGCAAAGAGTAACGGAAGATAAGGAAGGCAAGGGAAAGCAAGGAAAGGCAAGTGTAACGGAAGGAACCGCACGGCAAGGGGAAACAAGGCTAAGGCACGACAAAGCACGCTAGGCAATGCACGGCAAGGCAAGGAAAGGGTAACGCATGGGACAGCACGGTCAGGCGAGGCAAGGCTAAGGCATGACAACGCAAGGCTAGGCAATGCACGGAAAGCAAGCAAAGAGTAACGGAACGCAAGGAAGGCAAGGGAAAGCAAGGGAACGCAAGCGTAACGGAAGGAACGGCACGGCAAGGGGTAACAAGGCTAAGGCACGACAACGCAGGGCTAGGCAATGCACGGCAAGGCAAGGAAAGGGTAACGCAAGGGAAGGCACGGTCAGGTGAGGCAACGATAAGGCACGACAACGCAAGGTTAGGCAATGCACGGCAAGGCAAGGAAAGAGTAACGGAAGGAAAGGAAGGCAAGGCAAAGCCAGGCAAGGCAAGTGTAACAAAAGGCACGCCACGGCAAGGGGAAACAAGGCTAAGGCACGAAAACGTAAGGCTAGGCAATGCACGACAATGCAAGGAAAGCTTAAAGCAAAGGAAGGCACGGTCCGGCGAGATAAGCCTAAGGCACGACAACGCAAGGCTAGGCAATGCAGGGAAGGCAAGCAAAGAGTAACGGAAGGTAAGGAAGGCAAGTGAAAGCAAGGAAAGGCAAGTGTAACGGAAGGAACGGCACGGCAAGGGGAAACAAGGCTAAGGCACGACAACGCACGCTAGGCAATGCACGGCAAGGCAAGGAAAGGGTAACGCATGGGAAAGCACGGTCAGGCGGGGCAAGGCTAAGGCATGAGAACGCAAGGCTAGGCAATGTACGGAAAGCAAGCAAAGAGTAACGGAACGCAAGGAAGGCAAGGGAAAGCAGCGGAAGGCAAGGGTAACGGAAGGAACGGCAGGGCAAGGGGTAACAAGGCTAAGGCACGACAACGCAGGGCTAGGCAATGCACGGCAAGGCAAGGAAAGCTTAAAGCAAAGGAAGGCACGGTCAGGCGAGATAAGGTTAAGGCACGACAACGCAAGGCTAGGCAATGGACGGAAGGCAAGCAAAGAGTAACGGAAGGTAAGGAAGGCAAGGCAAAGCCAGGCAAGGCAAGTGTAACAAAAGGCACGGCACGGCAAGGGGAAACAAGGCTAAGGCACGACAACGCACGGCTAGGCAATGAAGGGAAGGCAAGGAAAGGGTAACGCAAGGCAAGGCACGGTGAGGCTAGGCAAGGCTAATGCACGAAAGCGCAAGGCTAGGCAATGCACGACAATGCAAGGAAAGCTTAAAGCAAAGGAAGGCACGGTCAGGCGAGATAAGGCTAAGGCACGACAACGCAAGGCTACGCAATGCCCGGAAAGCAAGCAAAGAGTAACGGAACGCAAGGAAGGCAAGGGAATGCAACGGAAGGCAAGGGTAACGGAACGAATTGCACGCAAGGGGAAACAAGGCTAAGGCACGACAACGCACGGCTAGGCAATGCACGGCAAGGCAAGGAAAGAGTAACGCAAGGAAAGGCACGGTGAGGCTAGGGAAGGCTAATGCACGAAAACGCAAAGCTAGGCAATGCACGACAATTCAAGGAAAGCTTAAAGTAAAGGAAGGCACGGTCAGGCGAGATAAGGCTAAGGCACGACAACGCAAGGCTAGGCAATGCAAGGAAGGCAAGGAAAGAGTAACGGAAGGTAAGCAAGTCAAGGAAAAGCAAGGAAAGGCAAGGGTAACGTAAGGAACGGCACGGCAAGGGGAAACAAGTCTAAGGCACGACAACGCACGCTAGGCAATGCACTGCAAGGCAAGTAAAGGGTAACGCATGGGAAAGCACGTTCCGGCGAGGCAAGGCTAAGGCACGACAACGCAAGGCTAGGCAATGCACGGAAGGCAAGCAAAGAGTAACGGAAGGTAAGGAAGGCAAGGGAAAGCAAGGAAAGGCAAGTGTAACGGAAGGAACCGCACGGCAAGGGGAAACAAGGCTAAGGCAGGACAACGCACGCTAGGCAATGCACGGCAAGGCAAGGAAAGGGTAACGCATGGGAAAGCACGGTCAGGCGAGGCAAGGCTAAGGCATGACAACGCAAGGCTAGGCAATGCACGGAAAGCAAGCAAAGAGTAACGGAACGCAAGGAAGGCAAGGGAAAGCAAGGGAAGGCAAGCGTAACGGAAGGAACGGCACGGCAAGGGGTAACAAGGCTAAGGCACGACAACGCAGGGCTAGGCAATGCACGGCAAGGCAAGGAAAGCTTAAAGCAAAGGAAGGCACGGTCAGGCGAGATAAGGCTAAGGTACGACAACGCAAGGGTACGCAATGCCCGGAAAGCAAGCAAAGAGTAACGGAACGCAAGGAAGGCAAGGGAAAGCAGCGGAAGGCAAGGGTAACGGAAGGAACGGCAGGGCAAGGGGTAACAAGGCTAAGAACGACAACGCAAGGCTAGGCAATACACCGCAAGGCAAGGAAAGGGTAACGCAAGGGAAGGCACGGTCAGGTGAGGCAAGGCTAATGCACGACAACGCAAGGCTAGGCAGTGCACGGCAAGGCAAGGAAAGAGTAACGGAAGGAAAGGAAGGCAAGGCAAAGCCAGGCAAGGCAAGTGTAACAAAAGGCACGGCACGTCAAGGGGAAACAAGGCTAAGGCACGACAACGCACGGCTAGACAATGCAAGGGAAGGCAAGGAAAGGGTAACGCAAGGCAAGGCACGGTGAGGCTAGGCAAGGCTAAGGCACGACAACGCAAGGCTAGGCAATGCACGACAATGCAAGGAAAGCTTAAAGTAAAGGAAGGCACGGTCAGGCGAGATAAGGCTAAGGCACGACAACGCAAGGCTAGGCAATGCAGGGAAGGCAAGCAAAGTGTAACGGAAGGTAAGCAAGGCAAGGAAAAGCAAGGAAAGGCAAGGGTAACGTAAGGAACGGCTCGGCAAGGGGAAACAAGTCTAAGGCACGACAACGCACGCTAGGCAATGCACGGCAAGGCAAGTAAAGGGTAACGCATGGGAAAGCACGTTCCGGCGAGGCAAGGCTAAGGCACGACAACGCAAGGCTAGGCAATGCACGGAAGGCAAGCAAAGAGTATCGGAAGGTAAGGAAGGCAAGGGAAAGCAAGGAAAGGCAAGTGTAACGGAAGGAACCGCACGGCAAGGGGAAACAAGGCTAAGGCACGACAAAGCACGCTAGGCAATGCACGGCAAGGCAAGGAAAGGGTAACGCATGGGAAAGCACGGTCAGGCGAGGCAAGGCTAAGGCATGACAACGCAAGGCTAGGCAATGCACGGAAAGCAAGCAAAGAGTAACGGAACGCAAGGAAGGCAAGGGAAAGCAAGGGAAGGCAAGCGTAACGGAAGGAACGGCACGGCAAGGGGTAACAAGGCTAAGGCACGACAACGCAGGGCTAGGCAATGCACGGCAAGGCAAGGAAAGCTTAAAGCAAAGGAAGGCACGGTCAGGCGAGATAAGGCTAAGGTACGAGAACGCAAGGCTAGGCAATGGACGGAAGGCAAGCAAAGAGTAACGGAAGGTAAGGAAGGCAAGGGAAAGCAAGGAAACGAAAGTGTAACGGAAGGAACCGCACGGCAAGGGGAAACAAGGCTAAGGCACGACAACGCACGCTAGGCAATGAACGGCAAGGCAAGGAAAGGGTAACGCATGGGAAAGCACGGTCAGGCGAGGCAAGGCTAAGGCATGACAACGCAAGGCTAGGCAATGCACGGAAAGCAAGCAAAGAGTAACGGAACGCAAGGAAGGCAAGGGAAAGCAGCGGAAGGCAAGGGTAACGGAAGGAACGGCAGGGCAAGGGGTAACAAGGCTAAGGCACGACAACGCAAGGCTAGGCAATACACCGCAAGGCAAGGAAAGGGTAACGCAAGGGAAGGCACGGTCAGGTGAGGCAAGGCTAATGCACGACAACGCAAGGCTAGGCAGTGCACGGCAAGGCAAGGAAAGAGTAACGGAAGGAAAGGAAGGCAAGGCAAAGCCAGGCAAGGCAAGTGTAACAAAAGGCACGGCACGGCAAGGGGAAACAAGGCTAAGGCACGACAACGCACGGCTAGGCAATGCAAGGGAAGGCAAGGAAAGGGTAACGCAAGGCAAGGCACGGTGAGGCTAGGCAAGGCTAATGCACGAAAACGCAAGGCTAGGCAATGCACGACAATGCAAGGAAAGCTTAAAGCAAAGGAAGACACGGTCAGGCGAGATAAGGCTAAGGCACGACAACGCAAGGCTAGGCAATGCAGGGAAGGCAAGCAAAGAGTAACGGAAGGTAAGCAAGGCAAGGAAAAGCAAGGATAGGCAAGGGTAACGTAAGGAACGGCACGGCAAGGGGAAACAAGTCTAAGGCACGACAACGCACGCTAGGCAATGCACGGCAAGGCAAGTAAAGGGTAACGCATGGGAAAGCACGTTCCGGCGAGGCAAGGCTAAGGCACGACAACGCAAGGCTAGGCAATGCACGGAAGGCAAGCAAAGAGTAACGGAAGGTAAGGAAGGCAAGGGAAAGCAAGGAAAGGCAAGTGTAACGGAAGGAACCGCACGGCAAGGGGAAACAAGGCTAAGGCACGACAAAGCACGCTAGGCAACGCACGGCAAGGCAAGGAAAGGGTAACGCATGGGACAGCACGGTCAGGCGAGGCAAGGCTAAGGCATGACAACGCAAGGCTAGGCAATGCACGGAAAGCAAGCAAAGAGTAACGGAACGCAAGGAAGGCAAGGGAAAGCAGCGGAAGGCAAGCGTAACGGAAGGAACGGCACGGCAAGGGGTAACAAGGCTAAGGCACGACAACGCAGGGCTAGGCAATGCACGGCAAGGCAAGGAAAGCTTAAAGCAAAGGAGGCACGGTCAGGCGAGATAAGGTTAAGGCACGACAACGCAAGGCTAGGCAATGGACGGAAGGCAAGCAAAGAGTAACGGAAGGTAAGGAAGGCAAGGCAAAGCCAGGCAAGGCAAGTGTAACAAAAGGCACGGCACGGCAAGGGGAAACAAGGCTAAGGCACGACAACGCACGGCTAGGCCATGAAGGGAAGGCAAGGAAAGGGTAACGCAAGGCAAGGCACGGTGAGGCTAGGCAAGGCTAATGCACGAAAACGCAAGGCTAGGCAATGCACGACAATGCAAGGAAAGCTTAAAGCAAAGGAAGGCACGGTCAGGCGAGATAAGGCTAAGGCACGACAACGCAAGGCTACGCAATGCCCGGAAAGCAAGCAAAGAGTAACGGAACGCAAGGAAGGCAAGGGAATGCAACGGAAGGCAAGGGTAACGGAACGAATTGCACGCAAGGGGAAACAAGGCTAAGGCACGACAACGCACGCTAGGCAATGCACGGCAAGGCAAGGAAAGAGTAACGCAAGGAAAGGCACGGTGAGGCTAGGGAAGGCTAATGCACGAAAACGCAAAGCTAGGCAATGCACGACAATTCAAGGAAAGCTTAAAGTAAAGGAAGGCACGGTCAGGCGAGATAAGGCTAAGGCACGACAACGCAAGGCTAGGCAATGCAGGGAAGGCAAGGAAAGAGTAACGGAAGGTAAGCAAGTCAAGGAAAAGCAAGGAAAGGCAAGGGTAACGTAAGGAACGGCACGGCAAGGGGAAACAAGTCTAAGGCACGACAACGCACGCTAGGCAATGCACTGCAAGGCAAGTAAAGGGTAACGCATGGGAAAGCACGTTCCGGCGAGGCAAGGCTAAGGCACGACAACGCAAGGCTAGGCAATGCACGGAAGGCAAGCAAAGAGTAACGGAACGTAAGGAAGGCAAGGGAAAGCAAGGAAAGGCAAGTGTAACGGAAGGAACCGCACGGCAAGGGGAAACAAGGCTATGGCACGACAACGCACGCTAGGCAATGCACGGCAAGGCAAGGAAAGGGTAACGCATGGGACAGCACGGTCAGGCGAGGCAAGGCTAAGGCATGACAACGCAAGGCTAGGCAATGCACGGAAAGCAAGCAAAGAGTAACGGAACGCAAGGAAGGCAAGGGAAAGCAAGGGAAGGCAAGCGTAACGGAAGGAACGGCACGGCAAGGGGTAACAAGGCTAAGGCACGACAACGCAGGGCTAGGCAATGCACGGCAAGGCAAGGAAAGCTTAAAGCAAAGGAAGGCACGGTCAGGCGAGATAAGGCTAAGGCACGACAACGCAAGGCTAGGCAATGGACGGAAGGCAAGCAAAGAGTAACGGAAGGTAAGGAAGGCAAGGGAAAGCAAGGAAAGGAAAGTGTAACGGAAGGAACCGCACGGCAAGAGGAAACAAGGCTAAGGCACGACAACGCACGCTAGGCAATGTACGGCAAGGCAAGGAAAGGGTAACGCATGGGAAAGCACGGTCAGGCGAGGCAAGGCTAAGGCACGACAACGCAAGGCTAGGCAATGCACGGAAGGCAAGCAAAGAGTAACGGAAGATAAGGAAGGCAAGGGAAAGCAAGGAAAGGCAAGTGCAACGGAAGGAACGGCACGGCAAGGGAAAACAAGGCTAAGGCACGACAACGCACGCTAGGCAATGCACGGCAGGGCAAGAAAAGGGTAACGCATGGGAAAGCACAGTCAGGCGAGGCAAGGCTAAGGCATGACAACGCAAGGCTACGCAATGCACGGGAAGCAAGCAAAGAGTAACGGAACGCAAGGAAGGCAAGGGAATGCAACGGAAGGCAAGGGTAACGGAAGGAACTGCACGGCAAGGGGTAACAAGGCTAAGGCACGACAACGCAGGGCTAGGCAATGCACCGCAAGGCAAGGAAAGGGTAACGCAAGGGAAGGCACGGTCAGGTGAGGCAAGGCTAAGGCATGACAACGCAAGTCTAGGCAGTGCACGGCAAGGCAAGGAAAGAGTAACGGAAGGAAAGGAAGGCAAGGCAAAGCCAGGCAAGGCAAGTATAACAAAAGGCACGGCACGGAAAGGATAAACAAAGCTAAGGCACGACAACGCACGGCTAGGCAATGCAAGGGAAGGCAAGGAAAGGGTAACGCAAGGCAAGGCACGGTGAGCTTAGGCAAGGCTAATGCACGAAAACGCAAGGCTTGGCAATGCACGACAATGCAAGGAAAGCTTAAAGCAAAGGAAGGCACGGTCAGGCGAGATAAGGCTAAGGCACGACAACGCAGGGCTAGGCAATGCAGGGAAGGCAAGCAAAGAGTAAAGGAATGTAAGCAAGGCAAGGAAAAGCAAGGAAAGGTAAGGGTAACGGAAGGAACGGCACGGCAAGGGGAAACAAGTCTAAGGCATGACAACGCACGCTAGGCAATGCACGGCAAGGCAAGGAAAGGGTAACGCATGCGAAAGCACGGTCAGGCGAGGCAAGGCTAAGGCACGACAACGCAAGGCTAGGCAATGCACGACAATGCAAGGAAAGCTTAAAGTAAAGGAAGGCACGGTCAGGCGAGATAAGGCTAAGGCACGACAACGCAAGGCTAGGCAATGCAGGGAAGGCAAGCAAAGAGTAACGGAAGGTAAGCAAGGCAAGGAAAAGCAAGGAAAGGCAAGGGTAACGTAAGGAACGGCACGGCAAGGGGAAACAAGTCTAAGGCACGACAACGCACGCTAGGCAATGCACGGCAAGGCAAGTAAAGGGTAACGCATGGGAAAGCACGTTCCGGCGAGGCAAGGCTAAGGCACGACAACGCAAGGCTAGGCAATGCACGGAAGGCAAGCAAAGAGTAACGGAAGGTAAGGAAGGCAAGGGAAAGCAAGGAAAGGCAAGTGTAACGGAAGGAACCGCACGGCAAGGGGAAACAAGGCTAAGGCACGACAAAGCACGCTAGGCAATGCACGGCAAGGCAAGGAAAGGGTAACGCATGGGACAGCACGGTCAGGCGAGGCAAGGCTAAGGCATGACAACGCAAGGCTAGGCAATGCACGGAAAGCAAGCAAAGAGTAACGGAACGCAAGGAAGGCAAGGGAAAGCAAGGGAAGGCAAGCGTAACGGAAGGAACGGCACGGCAAGGGGTAACAAGGCTAAGGCACGACAACGCAGGGCTAGGCAATGCACGGCAAGGCAAGGAAAGCTTAAAGCAAAGGAAGGCACGGTCAGGCGAGATAAGGCTAAGGCACGACAACGCAAGGCTAGGCAATGGACGGAAGGCAAGCAAAGAGTAACAGAAGGTAAGGAAGGCAAGGCAAAGCCAGGCAAGGCAAGTGTAACAAAAGGCACGGCACGGCAAGGGGAAACAAGACTAAGGCACTACAACGCACGGCTAGGCAATGAAGGGAAGGCAAGGAAAGGGTAACGCAAGGCAAGGCACGGTGAGGCTAGGCAAGGCTAATGCACGAAAACGCAAGGCTAGGCAATGCACGACAATGCAAGGAAAGCTTAAAGCAAAGGAAGGCACGGTCAGGCGAGATAAGGCTAAGGCACGACAACGCAAGGCTACGCAATGCCCGGAAAGCAAGCAAAGAGTAACGGAACGCAAGGAAGGCAAGGGAATGCAACGGAAGGGAAGGGTAACGGAAGGAATTGCACGCAAGGGGAAACAAGGCTAAGGCACGACAACGCACGGCTAGGCAATGCACGGCAAGGCAAGGAAAGAGTAACGCAAGGAAAGGCACGGTGAGGCTAGGGAAGGCTAATGCACGAAAACGCAAAGCTAGGCAATGCACGACAATTCAAGGAAAGCTTAAAGCAAAGGAAGGCACGGTCAGGCGAGATAAGGGTAAGGCACGACAACGCAAGGCTAGGCAATGCAGGGAAGGCAAGGAAAGAGTAACGGAAGGTAAGCAAGTCAAGGAAAAGCAAGGAAAGGCAAGGGTAACGTAAGGGACGGCACGGCAAGGGGAAACAAGTCTAAGGCACGACAACGCACGCTAGGCAATGCACTGCAAGGCAAGTAAAGGGTAACGCATGGGAAAGCACGTTCCGGCGAGGCAAGGCTAAGGCACGACAACGCAAGGCTAGGCAATGCACGGAAGGCAAGCAAAGAGTAACGGAAGGTAAGGAAGGCAAGGGAAAGCAAGGAAAGGCATGTGTAACGGAAGGAACCGCACGGCAAGGGGAAACAAGGCTAAGGCAGGACAACGCACGCTAGGCAATGCACGGCAAGGCAAGGAAAGGGTAACGCATGGGAAAGCACGGTCAGGCGAGGCAAGGCTAAGGCATGACAACGCAAGGCTAGGCAATGCACGGCAAGGCAAGGAAAGAGTAACGTAAGGAAAGGAAGGCAAGGCAAAGCCAGGGAAGGCAAGTGTAACAAAAGGCACGCCACGGCAAGGGGAAACAAGGCTAAGGCACGACAACGCACGGCTAGGCAATGCAAGGGAAGGCAAGGAAAGGGTAACGCAAGGCAAGGCACGGTGAGCTTAGGCAAGGCTAATGCACGACAACGCAAGGCTAGGCAATGCACGACAATGCAAGGAAAGCTTAAAGTAAAGGAAGGCACGGTCAGGCGAGATAAGGCTAAGGCACGACAACGCAAGGCTAGGCAATGCAGGGAAGGCAAGCAAAGAGTAACGGAAGGTAAGCAAGGCAAGGAAAAGCAAGGAAAGGCAAGGGTAACGTAAGGAACGGCACGGCAAGGGGAAACAAGTCTAAGGCACGATAACGCACGCTAGGCAATGCACGGCAAGGCAAGTAAAGGGTAACGCATGGGAAAGCACGTTCCGGCGAGGCAAGGCTAAGGCACGACAACGCAAGGCTAGGCAATGCACGGAAGGCAAGCAAAGAGTAACGGAAGGTAAGGAAGGCAAGGGAAAGCAAGGAAAGGCAAGTGTAACGGAAGGAACCGCACGGCAAGGGGAAACAAGGCTAAGGCACGACAAAGCACGCTAGGCAACGCACGGCAAGGCAAGGAAAGGGTAACGCATGGGACAGCACGGTCAGGCGAGGCAAGGCTAAGGCATGACAACGCAAGGCTAGGCAATGCACGGAAAGCAAGCAAAGAGTAACGGAACGCAAGGAAGGCAAGGGAAAGCAAGGGAAGGCAAGCGTAACGGAAGGAACGGCACGGCAAGGGGTAACAAGGCTAAGGCACGACAACGCAGGGCTAGGCAATGCACGGCAAGGCAAGGAAAGCTTAAAGCAAAGGAAGGCACGGTCAGGCGAGATAAGGTTAAGGCACGACAACGCAAGGCTAGGCAATGGACGGAAGGCAAGCAAAGAGTAACGGAAGGTAAGGAAGGCAAGGCAAAGCCAGGCAAGGCAAGTGTAACAAAAGGCACGGCACGGCAAGGGGAAACAAGGCTAAGGCACGACAACGCACGGCTAGGCAATGAAGGGAAGGCAAGGAAAGGGTAACGCAAGGCAAGGCACGGTGAGGCTAGGCAAGGCTAATGCACGAAAACGCAAGGCTAGGCAATGCACGACAATGCAAGGAAAGCTTAAAGCAAAGGAAGGCACGGTCAGGCGAGATAAGGCTAAGGCACGACAACCCAAGGCTACGCAATGCCCGGAAAGCAAGCAAAGAGTAACGGAACGCAAGGAAGGCAAGGGAAAGCAGCGGAAGGCAAGGGTAACGGAAGGAACGGCAGGGCAAGGGGTAACAAGGCTAAGGCACGACAACGCAAGGCTAGGCAATACACCGCAAGGCAAGGAAAGGGTAACGCAAGGGAAGGCACGGTCAGGTGAGGCAAGGCTAATGCACGACAACGCAAGGCTAGGCAGTGCACGGCAAGGCAAGGAAAGAGTAAAGGAAGGAAAGGAAGGCAAGGCAAAGCCAGGCAAGGCAAGTGTAACAAAAGGCACGGCACGGCAAGGGGAAACAAGGCTAAGGCACGACAACGCACGGCTAGGCAATGCAAGGGAAGGCAAGGAAAGGGTAACGCAAGGCAAGGCACGGTGAGGCTAGGCAAGGCTAATGCACGAAAATGCAAGGCTAGGCAATGCACGACAATGCAAGGAAAGCTTAAAGCAAAGGAAGGCACGGTCAGGCGAGATAAGGCTAAGGCACGACAACGCAAGGCTAGGCAATGCAGGGAAGGCAAGAAAAGAGTAAAGGAATGTAAGCAAGGCAAGGAAAAGCAAGGAAAGGCAAGGGTAACGGAAGGAACGGCACGGCAAGGGGAAGCAAGTCTAAGGCATGACAACGCACGCTAGGCAATGCACGGCAAGGCAAGGAAAGGGTAACGCATGCGAAAGCACGGTCAGGCGAGGCAAGGCTAAGGCACGACAACGCAAGGCTGGGCAATGCACGACAATGCAAGGAAAGCTTAAAGTAAAGGAAGGCACGGTCAGGCGAGATAAGGCTAAGGCACGACAACGCAAGGCTAGGCAATGCAGGGAAGGCAAGCAAAGTGTAACGGAAGGTAAGCAAGGCAAGGAAAAGCAAGGAAAGGCAAGGGTAACGTAAGGAACGGCACGGCAAGGGGAAACAAGTCTAAGGCACGACAACGCACGCTAGGCAATGCACGGCAAGGCAAGTAAAGGGTAACGCATGGGAAAGCACGTTCCGGCGAGGAAAGGCTAAGGCACGACAACGCAAGGCTAGGCAATGCACGGAAGGCAAGCAAAGAGTATCGGAAGGTAAGGAAGGCAAGGGAAAGCAAGGAAAGGCAAGTGTAACGGAAGGAACCGCACGGCAAGGGGAAACAAGGCTAAGGCACGACAAAGCACGCTAGGCAATGCACGGCAAGGCAAGGAAAGGGTAACGCATGGGAAAGCACGGTCAGGAGAGGCAAGGCTAAGGCATGACAACGCAAGGCTAGGCAATGCACGGAAAGCAAGCAAAGAGTAACGGAACGCAAGGAAGGCAAGGGAAAGCAAGGGAAGGCAAGCGTAACGGAAGGAACGGCACGGCAAGGGGTAACAAGGCTAAGGCACGACAACGCAGGGCTAGGCAATGCACGGCAAGGCAAGGAAAGCTTAAAGCAAAGGAAGGCACGGTCAGGCGAGATAAGGCTAAGGTACGAGAACGCAAGGCTAGGCAATGGACGGAAGGCAAGCAAAGAGTAACGGAAGGTAAGGAAGGCAAGGGAAAGCAAGGAAACGAAAGTGTAACGGAAGGAACCGCACGGCAAGGGGAAAAAAGGCTAAGGCACGACAACGCACGCTAGGCAATGAACGGCAAGGCAAGGAAAGGGTAACGCATGGGAAAGCACGGTCAGGCGAGGCAAGGCTAAGGCATGACAACGCAAGGCTAGGCAATGCACGGAAAGCAAGCAAAGAGTAACGGAACGCAAGGAAGGCAAGGGAAAGCAGCGGAAGGCAAGGGTAACGGAAGGAACGGCAGGGCAAGGGGTAACAAGGCTAAGGCACGACAACGCAAGGCTAGGCAATACACCGCAAGGCAAGGAAAGGGTAACGCAAGGGAAGGCACGGTCAGGTGAGGCAAGGCTAATGCACGACAACGCAAGGCTAGGCAGTGCACGGCAAGGCAAGGAAAGAGTAACGGAAGGAAAGGAAGGCAAGGCAAAGCCAGGCAAGGCAAGTGTAACAAAAGGCACGGCACGGCAAGGAGAAACAAGGCTAAGGCACGACAACGCACGGCTAGGCAATGCAAGGGAAGGCAAGGAAAGGGTAACGCAAGGCAAGGCACGGTGAGGCTAGGCAAGGCTAATGCACGAAAACGCAAGGCTAGGCAATGCACGACAATGCAAGGAAAGCTTAAAGCAAAGGAAGGCACGGTCAGGCGAGATAAGGCTAAGGCACGACAACGCAAGGCTAGGCAATGCAGGGAAGGCAAGCAAAGAGTAACGGAAGGTAAGCAAGGCAAGGAAAAGCAAGGAAAGGCAAGGGTAACGTAAGGAACGGCACGGCAAGGGGAAACAAGTCTAAGGCACGACAACGCACGCTAGGCAATGCACGGCAAGGCAAGTAAAGGGTAACGCATGGGAAAGCACGTTCCGGCGAGGCAAGGCTAAGGCACGACAACGCAAGGCTAGGCAATGCACGGAAGGCAAGCAAAGAGTAACGGAAGGTAAGGAAGGCAAGGGAAAGCAAGGAAAGGCAAGTGTAACGGAAGGAACCGCACGGCAAGGGGAAACAAGGCTAAGGCACGACAAAGCACGCTAGGCAACGCACGGCAAGGCAAGGAAAGGGTAACGCATGGGACAGCACGGTCAGGCGAGGCAAGGCTAAGGCATGACAACGCAAGGCTAGGCAATGCACGGAAAGCAAGCAAAGAGTAACGGAACGCAAGGAAGGCAAGGGAAAGCAAGGGAAGGCAAGCGTAACGGAAGGAACGGCACGGCAAGGGGTAACAAGGCTAAGGCACGACAACGCAGGGCTAGGCAATGCACGGCAAGGCAAGGAAAGCTTAAAGCAAAGGAAGGCACGGTCAGGCGAGATAAGGTTAAGGCACGACAACGCAAGGCTAGGCAATGGACGGAAGGCAAGCAAAGAGTAACGGAAGGTAAGGAAGGCAAGGCAAAGCCAGGCAAGGCAAGTGTAACAAAAGGCACGGCACGGCAAGGGGAAACAAGGCTAAGGCACGACAACGCACGGCTAGGCAATGAAGGGAAGGCAAGGAAAGGGTAACGCAAGGCAAGGCACGGTGAGGCTAGGCAAGGCTAATGCACGAAAACGCAAGGCTAGGCAATGCACGACAATGCAAGGAAAGCTTAAAGCAAAGGAAGGCACGGTCAGGCGAGATAAGGCTAAGGCACGACAACGCAAGGCTACGCAATGCCCGGAAAGCAAGCAAAGAGTAACGGAACGCAAGGAAGGCAAGGGAATGCAACGGAAGGCAAGGGTAACGGAACGAATTGCACGCAAGGGGAAACAAGGCTAAGGCACGACAACGCACGGCTAGGCAATGCACGGCAAGGCAAGGAAAGAGTAACGCAAGGAAAGGCACGGTGAGGCTAGGGAAGGCTAATGCACGAAAATGCAAAGCTAGGCAATGCACGACAATTCAAGGAAAGCTTAAAGTAAAGGAAGGCACGGTCAGGCGAGATAAGGCTAAGGCACGACAACGCAAGGCTAGGCAATGCAGGGAAGGCAAGGAAAGAGTAACGGAAGGTAAGAAAGTCAAGGAAAAGCAAGGAAAGGCAAGGGTAACGTAAGGAACGGCACGGCAAGGGGAAACAAGTCTAAGGCACGACAACGCACGCTAGGCAATGCACTGCAAGGCAAGTAAAGGGTAACGCATGGGAAAGCACGTTCCGGCGAGGCAAGGCTAAGGCACGACAACGCAAGGCTAGGCAATGCACGGAAGGCAAGCAAAGAGTAACGGAAGGTAAGGAAGGCAAGGGAAAGCAAGGAAAGGCAAGTGTAACGGAAGGAACCGCACCGCAAGGGGAAACAAGGCTAAGGCAGGACAACGCACGCTAGGCAATGCACGGCAAGGCAAGGAAAGGGTAACGCATGGGAAAGCACATTCAGGCGAGGCAAGGCTAAGGCATGACAACGCAATGCTAGGCAATGCACTGAAAGCAAGCAAAGAGTAACGGAACGCAAGGAAGGCAAGGGAAAGCAAGGGAAGGCAAGCGTAACGGAAGGAACGGCACGGCAAGGGGTAACAAGGCTAAGGCACGACAACGCAGGGCTAGGCAATGCACGGCAAGGCAAGGAAAGCTTAAAGCAAAGGAAGGCACGGTCAGGCGAGATAAGGCTAAGGTACGAGAACGCAAGGCTAGGCAATGGACAGAAGGCAAGCAAAGAGTAACGGAAGGTAAGGAAGGCCAGGGAAAGCAAGGAAACGAAAGTGTAACGGAAGGAACCGCACGGCAAGGGGAAACAAGGCTAAGGCACGACAACGCACGCTAGGCAATGCACGGCAAGGCAAGGAAAGGGTAACGCATGGGAAAGCACGGTCAGGCGAGGCAAGGCTAAGGCATGACAACGCAAGGCTAGGCAATGCACGGAAAGCAAGCAAAGAGTAACGGAACGCAAGGAAGGCAAGGGAAAGCAACGGAAGGCAAGGGTAACGGAAGGAACGGCAGGGCAAGGGGTAACAAGGCTAAGGCACGACAACGCAAGGCTAGGCAATACACCGCAAGGCAAGGAAAGGGTAACGCAAGGGAAGGCACGGTCAGGTGAGGCAAGGATAAGGCACGACAACGCATGGCTAGGCAATGCCCGGAAGGCAAGCAAAGAGTAACGGAAGGTAAGGAAGGCAAGGGAAAGCCAGGCAAGGCAAGTGTAACAAAAGGCACGGCACCGCAAGGGGAAACAAGTCTAAGGCACGACAACGCACGCTAGGCAATGCACTGCAAGGCAAGTAAAGGGTAACGCATGGGAAAGCACGTTCCGGCGAGGCAAGGCTAAGCACGACAACGCAAGGCTAGGCAATGCACGGAAGGCAAGCAAAGAGTAACGGAAGGTAAGGAAGGCAAGGGAAAGCAAGGAAAGGCAAGTGTAACGGAAGGAACCGCACGGCAAGGGGAAACAAGGCTAAGGCACGACAACGCACGCTAGGCAATGCACGGCAACGCAAGGAAAGGGTAACGCATGGGAAAGCACGGTCAGGCGAGGCAAGGCTAAGGCATGACAACGCAAGGCTAGGCAATGCACGGAAAGCAAGCAAAGAGTAACGGAACGCAAGGAAGCCAAGGGAAAGCAACGGAAGGCAAGGGTAACGGAAGGAATTGCACGGCAAGGGGTAACAAGGCTAAGGCACGACAACGCAGGGCTAGGCAATGCACGGCAAGGCAAGGAAAGGGTAACGCAAGGGAAGGCACGGTCAGGTGAGGCAAGGATAAGGCACGACAACGCATGGCTAGGCAATGCCCGGAAGGCAAGCAAAGAGTAACGGAAGGTAAGGAAGGCAAGGGAAAGCCAGGCAAGGCAAGTGTAACAAAAGGCACGGCACCGCAAGGGGAAACAAGGCTAAGGCACGACAACGCACGGCTAGGCAATGCATGGTAAGGCAAGGAAAGGGTAACGCAAGGCAAGGCACGGTGAGGCTAGGCAAGGCTAATGCACGAAAACGCAAGGCTAGGCAGTGCACGACAATGCAAGGAAAGCTTAAAGCAAAGGAAGGCATGGTCAGGCGAGATAAGGCTAAGGCACGACAACGCAAGGCTAGGCAATGCAGGGAAGGTAAGCAAAGAGTAACGGAAGGTAAGGAAGGCAAGGGAAAGCAAGGAAAGGCAAGGGTAACGGAAGGAACGGCAGGGCAAGGGGTAACAAGGCTAAGGCACGACAACGCAGGGCTAGGCAATGCACCGCAATGCAAGGAAAGGGTAACGCAAGGGAAGGCACGGTCAGGTGAGGCAAGGCTAATGCACGACAACGCAAGGCTAGGCAGTGCACGGCAAGGCAAAGAAAGAGTAACGGAAGGAAAGGAAGGCAAGGCAAAGCCAGGCAAGGCAAGTGTAACAAAAGACACGGCACGGCAAGGATAAACAAGGCTAAGGCACGAGAACGCACGGCTAGGCAATGCACGGCAAGGCAAGGAAAGGGTACGCAAGGCAAGGCACGGTCAGGCGAGGTAAGGCTAAGGCACGACAACGCAAAGCTAGGCAATGAACGGAAGGGAAGCAAAGACTAACGGAAGGCTTCGAAGGCAAGGGAAAGCAAGGCAAGACAAGGGTAACGGAAGGAACGGCACGGCAAGGGGAAACAAGGCTAAGGCACGACAACGCACGCTAGGCAATGCACGGCAAGGCAAAGAAAGGGTAACGCATGGGAAAGCACGGTCAGGCGAGGCAAGGCTAAGGCATGACAACGCAAGGCTAGGCAATGCACGGAAAGCAAGCAAAGAGTAACGGAACGCAAGGAAGGCAAGGGAAAGCAAAGGAAGGCAAGGGTAACGGAAGGAATTGCACGGCAACGGGTAACAAGGCTAAGGCACGACAACGCAGCGCTAGGCAATGCACGGCAAGGAAAGGAAAGGGTAACGCAAGGGAAGGCATGGTCAGGTGAGGCAAGGATAAGGCACGACAACGCAAGGTTAGGCAATGCACGCCAAGGCAAGGAAAGAGTAACGGAAGGAAAGGAAGGCAAGGCAAAGCCAGGCAAGGCAAGTGTAACAAAAGGCACGCCACGGCAAGGGGAAAAAAGGCTAAGGCACGACAACGCACGGCTAGGCAATGCAAGGGAAGGCAAGGAAAGGGTAACGCAAGGCAAGGCACGGTGAGCTTAGGCAAGGCTAATGCACGAAAACGCAAGGCTTGGCAATGCACGACAATGCAAGGAAAGCTTAAAGCAAAGGAAGGCACGGTTAGGCGAGATAAGGCTAAGGCACGACAACGCAAGGCTAGGCATTGCAGGGAAGGCAAGCAAAGAGTAACGGAAGGTAGGCAAGGCAAGGAAAAGCAAGGAAAGGCAAGTGTAACGGAAGGAACCGCACGGCAAGGGGAAACAAGGCTATGGCACGACAACGCACGCTAGGCAATGCACGGCAAGGCAAGGAAAGGGTAACGCATGGGAAAGCACGGTCAGGC
This sequence comes from Macrotis lagotis, assembly GCF_037893015.1. Lineage (NCBI taxonomy): Eukaryota > Metazoa > Chordata > Mammalia > Peramelemorphia > Peramelidae > Macrotis > Macrotis lagotis. The sequence continues at coordinate 45,499 of NW_027422196.1, read as the reverse complement.
GAGGCAAGGCTAAGGCATGACAACGCAAGGCTAGGCAATGCACGGAAAGCAAGCAAAGAGTAACGGACCCAAGGAAGGCAAGGGAAAGCAAGGGAAGGCAAGCGTAACGGAAGGAAAGGCACGGCAAGGGGTAACAAGGCTAAGGCACGAAAACGCAGGGCTAGGCAATGCAGGGAAGGCAAGCAAAGAGTAAAGGAATGTAAGCAAGGCAAGGAAAAGCAAGGAAAGGCAAGGGTAACGGAAGGAACGGCACGGCAAGGGGAAACAAGTCCAAGGCATGACAACGCACGCTAGGCAATGCACGGCAAGGCAAGGAAAGGGTAACGCATGCGAAAGCACGGTCAGGCGAGGCAAGGCTAAGGCACGACAACGCAAGGCTAGGCAATGCACCGCAATGCAAGGAAAGGGTAACGCAAGGGAAGGCACGGTCAGGTGAGGCAAGGCTAATGCACGACAACGCAAGGCTAGGCAGTGCACGGCAAGGCAAAGAAAGAGTAACGGAAGGAAAGGAAGGCAAGGCAAAGCCAGGCAAGGCAAGTGTAACAAAAGACACGGCACGGCAAGGATAAACAAGGCTAGGGCACGAGAACGCACGGCTAGGCAATGCACGGCAAGGCAAGGAAAGGGTACGCAAGGCAAGGCACGGTCAGGCGAGGTAAGGCTAAGGCACGACAACGCAAAGCTAGGCAATGAACGGAAGGGAAGCAAAGACTAACGGAAGGCTTCGAAGGCAAGGGAAAGCAAGGCAAGACAAGGGTAACGGAAGGAACGGCACGGCAAGGGGAAACAAGGCTAAGGCACGACAACGCACGCTAGGCAATGCACGGCAAGGCAAGGAAAGGGTAACGCATGGGAAAGCACGGTCAGGCGAGGCAAGGCTAAGGCATGACAACGCAAGGCTAGGCAATGCACGGAAAGCAAGCAAAGAGTAACGGAACGCAAGGAAGGCAAGGGAAAGCAAAGGAAGGCAAGGGTAACGGAAGGAATTGCACGGCAACGGGTAACAAGGCTAAGGCACGACAACGCAGCGCTAGGCAATGCACGGCAAGGAAAGGAAAGGGTAACGCATGGGAAGGCATGGTCAGGTGAGGCAAGGATAAGGCACGACAACGCAAGGTTAGGCAATGCACGCCAAGGCAAGGAAAGAGTAACGGAAGGAAAGGAAGGCAAGGCAAAGCCAGGCAAGGCAAGTGTAACAAAAGGCACGCCACGGCAAGGGGAAACAAGGCTAAGGCACGACAACGCACGGCTAGGCAATGCAAGGGAAGGCAAGGAAAGGGTAACGCAAGGCAAGGCACGGTGAGCTTAGGCAAGGCTAATGCACGAAAACGCAAGGCTAGGCAATGCACGACAATGCAAGGAAAGCTTAAAGCAAAGGAAGGCACGGTCAGGCGAGATAAGGCTAAGGTACGAGAACGCAAGGCTAGGCAATGGACGGAAGGCAAGCAAAGAGTAACGGAAGGTAAGGAAGGCAAGGGAAAGCAAGGAAACGAAAGTGTAACGGAAGGAACCGCACGGCAAGGGGAAACAAGGCTAAGGCACGACAACGCACGCTAGGCAATGCACGGCAAGGCAAGGAAAGGGTAACGCATGGGAAAGCACGGTCAGGCGAGGCAAGGCTAAGGCATGACAACGCAAGGCTAGGCAATGCACGGAAAGCAAGCAAAGAGTAACGGAACGCAAGGAAGGCAAGGGAAAGCAGCGGAAGGCAAGGGTAACGGAAGGAACGGCACGGCAAGGGGTAACAAGGCTAAGGCACGACAACGCAGGCTAGGCAATGCACCGCAAGGCAAGGAGAGGGTAACGCAAGGGAAGGCACGGTCAGGTGAGGCAAGGCTAATGCACGACAACGCAAGGCTAGGCAGTGCACGGCAAGGCAAGGAAAGAGTAACGGAAGGAAAGGAAGGCAAGGCAAAGCCAGGCAAGGCAAGTGTAACAAAAGGCACGGCACGGCAAGGGGAAACAAGGCTAAGGCACGACAACGCACGGCTAGGCAATGCAAGGGAAGGCAAGGAAAGGGTAACGCAAGGCAAGGCACGGTGAGGCTAGGCAAGGCTAATGCACGAAAACGCAAGGCTAGGCAATGCACGACAATGCAAGGAAAGCTTAAAGCAAAGGAAGGCACGGTCAGGCGAGATAAGGCTAAGGCACGACAACGCAAGGCTAGGCAATGCAGGGAAGGCAAGCAAAGAGTAACGGAAGGTAAGCAAGGCAAGGAAAAGCAAGGAAAGGCAAGGGTAACGTAAGGAACGGCACGGCAAGGGGAAACAAGTCTAAGGCACGACAATGCACGCTAGGCAATGCACGGCAAGGCAAGGAAAGGGTAACGCATGGGAAAGCACGTTCCGGCGAGGCAAGGCTAAGGCACGACAACGCAAGGCTAGGCAATGCACGGAAGGCAAGCAAAGAGTAACGGAAGGTAAGGAAGGCAAGGGAAAGCAAGGAAAGGCAAGTGTAACGGAAGGAACCGCACGGCAAGGGGAAACAAGGCAAAGGCACGACAAAGCACGCTAGGCAACGCACGGCAAGGCAAGGAAAGGGTAACGCATGGGACAGCACGGTCAGGCGAGGCAAGGCTAAGGCATGACAACGCAAGGCTAGGCAATGCACGGAAAGCAAGCAAAGAGTAACGGAACGCAAGGAAGGCAAGGGAAAGCAAGGGAAGGCAAGCGTAACGGAAGGAACGGCATGGCAAGGGGTAACAAGGCTAAGGCACGACAACGCAGGGCTAGGCAATGCACGGCAAGGCAAGGAAAGCTTAAAGCAAAGGAAGGCACGGTCAGGCGAGATAAGGTTAAGGCACGACAACGCAAGGCTAGGCAATGGAAGGAAGGCAAGCAAAGAGTAACGGAAGGTAAGGAAGGCAAGGCAAAGCCAGGCAAGGCAAGTGTAACAAAAGGCACGGCACGGCAAGGGGAAACAAGGCTAAGGCACGACAACGCACGGCTAGGCAATGAAGGGAAGGCAAGGAAAGGGTAACGCAAGGCAAGGCACGGTGAGGCTAGGCAAGGCTAATGCACGAAAACGCAAGGCTAGGCAATGCACGACAATGCAAGGAAAGCTTAAAGCAAAGGAAGGCACGGTCAGGCGAGATAAGGCTAAGGCACGACAACGCGAGGCTACGCAATGCCCGGAAAGCAAGCAAAGAGTAACGGAACGCAAGGAAGGCAAGGGAATGCAACGGAAGGCAAGGGTAACGGAACGAATTGCACGCAAGGGGAAACAAGGCTAAGGCACGACAACGCACGCTAGGCAATGCACGGCAAGGCAAGGAAAGAGTAACGCAAGGAAAGGCACGGTGAGGCTAGGGAAGGCTAATGCACGAAAACGCAAAGCTAGGCAATGCACGACAATTCAAGGAAAGCTTAAAGTAAAGGAAGGCACGGTCACGCGAGATAAGGCTAAGGCACGACAACGCAAGGCTAGGCAATGCAGGGAAGGCAAGGAAAGAGTAACGGAAGGTAAGCAAGTCAAGGAAAAGCAAGGAAAGGCAAGGGTAACGTAAGGAACGGCACGGCAAGGGGAAACAAGTCTAAGGCACGACAACGCACGCTAGGCAATGCACTGCAAGGCAAGTAAAGGGTAATGCATGGGAAAGCACGTTCCGGCGAGGCAAGGCTAAGGCACGACAACGCAAGGCTAGGCAATGCACGGAAGGCAAGCAAAGAGTAACGGAAGGTAAGGAAGGCAAGGGAAAGCAAGGAAAGGCAAGTGTAACGGAAGGAACCGCACGGCAAGGGGAAACAAGGCTAAGGCAGGACAACGCACGCTAGGCAATGCACGGCAAGGCAAGGAAAGGGTAACGCATGGGAAAGCACGGTCAGGCGAGGCAAGGCTAAGGCATGACAACGCAAGGCTAGGCAATGCACGGAAAGCAAGCAAAGAGTAACGGAACGCAAGGAAGGCAAGGGAAAGCAAGGGAAGGCAAGCGTAACGGAAGGAACGGCACGGCAAGGGGTAACAAGGCTAAGGCACGACAACGCAGGGCTAGGCAATGCACGGCAAGGCAAGGAAAGCTTAAAGCAAAGGAAGGCACGGTCAGGCGAGATAAGGCTAAGGTACGAGAACGCAAGGCTAGGCAATGGACAGAAGGCAAGCAAAGAGTAACGGAAGGTAAGGAAGGCAAGGGAAAGCAAGGAAACGAAAGTGTAACGGAAGGAACCGCACGGCAAGGGGAAACAAGGCTAAGGCACGACAACGCACGCTAGGCAATGCACGGCAAGGCAAGGAAAGGGTAACGCATGGGAAAGCACGGTCAGGCGAGGCAAGGCTAAGGCATGACAACGCAAGGCTAGGCAATGCACGGAAAGCAAGCAAAGAGTAACGGAACGCAAGGAAGGCAAGGGAAAGCAACGGAAGGCAAGGGTAACGGAAGGAACGGCAGGGCAAGGGGTAACAAGGCTAAGGCACGACAACGCAAGGCTAGGCAATACACCGCAAGGCAAGGACAGGGTAACGCAAGGGAAGGCACGGTCAGGTGAGGCAAGGCTAATGCACGACAACGCAAGGCTAGGCAGTGCACGGCAAGGCAAGGAAAGAGTAACGGAAGGAAAGGAAGGCAAGGCAAAGCCAGGCAATGCAAGTGTAACAAAAGGCACGGCACGGCAAGGGGAAACAAGGCTAAGGCACGACAACGCACGGCTAGGCAATGCAAGGGAAGGCAAGGAAAGGGTAACGCAAGGCAAGGCACGGTGAGGCTAGGCAAGGCTAATGCACGAAAACGCAAGGCTAGGCAATGCACGACAATGCAAGGAAAGCTTAAAGCAAAGGAAGGCACGGTCAGGCGAGATAAGGCTAAGGCACGACAACGCAAGGCTAGGCAATGCAGGGAAGGCAAGAAAAGAGTAAAGGAATGTAAGCAAGGCAAGGAAAAGCAAGGAAAGGCAAGGGTAACGGAAGGAACGGCACGGCAAGGGGAAACAAGTCTAAGGCATGACAACGCACGCTAGGCAATGCACGGCAAGGCAAGGAAAGGGTAACGCATGCGAAAGCACGGTCAGGCGAGGCAAGGCTAAGGCACGACAACGCAAGGCTAGGCAATGCACGACAATGCAAGGAAAGCTTAAAGTAAAGGAAGGCACGGTCAGGCGAGATAAGGCTAAGGCACGACAACGCAAGGCTAGGCAATGCAGGGAAGGCAAGCAAAGTGTAACGGAAGGTAAGCAAGGCAAGGAAAAGCAAGGAAAGGCAAGGGTAACGTAAGGAACGGCACGGCAAGGGGAAACAAGTCTAAGGCACGACAACGCACGCTAGGCAATGCACGGCAAGGCAAGTAAAGGGTAACGCATGGGAAAGCACGTTCCGGCGAGGCAAGGCTAAGGCACGACAACGCAAGGCTAGGCAATGCACGGAAGGCAAGCAAAGAGTATCGGAAGGTAAGGAAGGCAAGGGAAAGCAAGGAAAGGCAAGTGTAACGGAAGGAACCGCACGGCAAGGGGAAACAAGGCTAAGGCACGACAAAGCACGCTAGGCAATGCACGGCAAGGCAAGGAAAGGGTAACGCATGGGAAAGCACGGTCAGGCGAGGCAAGGCTAAGGCATGACAACGCAAGGCTAGGCAATGCACGGAAAGCAAGCAAAGAGTAACGGAACGCAAGGAAGGCAAGGGAAAGCAAGGGAAGGCAAGCGTAACGGAAGGAACGGCACGGCAAGGGGTAACAAGGCTAAGGCACGACAACGCAGGGCTAGGCAATGCACGGCAAGGCAAGGAAAGCTTAAAGCAAAGGAAGGCACGGTCAGGCGAGATAAGGCTAAGGTACGAGAACGCAAGGCTAGGCAATGGACGGAAGGCAAGCAAAGAGTAACGGAAGGTAAGGAAGGCAAGGGAAAGCAAGGAAACGAAAGTGTAACGGAAGGAACCGCACGGCAAGGGGAAACAAGGCTAAGGCACGACAACGCACGCTAGGCAATGAACGGCAAGGCAAGGAAAGGGTAACGCATGGGAAAGCACGGTCAGGCGAGGCAAGGCTAAGGCATGACAACGCAAGGCTAGGCAATGCACGGAAAGCAAGCAAAGAGTAAGGGAACGCAAGGAAGGCAAGGGAAAGCAGCGGAAGGCAAGGGTAACGGAAGGAACGGCAGGGCAAGGGGTAACAAGGCTAAGGCACGACAACGCAAGGCTAGGCAATACACCGCAAGGCAAGGAAAGGGTAACGCAAGGGAAGGCACGGTCAGGTGAGGCAAGGCTAATGCACGAAAACGCAAGGCTAGGCAGTGCACGGCAAGGCAAGGAAAGAGTAACGGAAGGAAAGGAAGGCAAGGCAAAGCCAGGCAAGGCAAGTGTAACAAAAGGCACGGCACGGCAAGGGGAAACAAGGCTAAGGCACGACAACGCACGGCTAGGCAATGCAAGGGAAGGCAAGGAAAGGGTAACGCAAGGCAAGGCACGGTGAGGCTAGGCAAGGCTAATGCACGAAAACGCAAGGCTAGGCAATGCACGACAATGCAAGGAAAGCTTAAAGCAAAGGAAGGCACGGTCAGGCGAGATAAGGCTAAGGCACGACAACGCAAGGCTAGGCATTGCAGGGAAGGCAAGCAAAGAGTAACGGAAGGTAAGCAAGGCAAGGAAAAGCAAGGAAAGGCAAGGGTAACGTAAGGAACGGCACGGCAAGGGGAAACAAGTCTAAGGCACGACAACGCACGCTAGGCAATGCACGGCAAGGCAAGTAAAGGGTATCGCATGGGAAAGCACGTTCCGGCGAGGCAAGGCTAAGGCACGACAACGCAAGGCTAGGCAATGCACGGAAGGCAAGCAAAGAGTAACGGAAGGTAAGGAAGGCAAGGGAAAGCAAGGAAAGGCAAGTGTAACGGAAGGAACCGCACGGCAAGGGGAAACAAGGCTAAGGCACAACAAAGCACGCTAGGCAATGCACGGCAAGGCAAGGAAAGGGTAACGCATGGGACAGCACGGTCAGGCGAGGCAAGGCTAAGGCATGACAACGCAAGGCTAGGCAATGCACGGAAAGCAAGCAAAGAGTAACGGAACGCAAGGAAGGCAAGGGAAAGCAAGGGAAGGCAAGCGTAACGGAAGGAACGGCACGGCAAGGGGTAACAAGGCTAAGGCACGACAACGCAGGGCTAGGCAATGCACGGCAAGGCAAGGAAAGCTTAAAGCAAAGGAAGGCACGGTCAGTCGAGATAAGGCTAAGGCACGACAACGCAAGGCTAGGCAATGGACGGAAGGCAAGCAAAGAGTAACGGAAGGAAAGGAAGGCAAGGCAAAGCCAGGCAAGGCAAGTGTAACAAAAGGCACGCCACGGCAAGGGGAAACAAGGCTAAGGCACGAAAACGCAAGGCTAGGCAATGCACGACAATGCAAGGAAAGCTTAAAGCAAAGGAAGGCACGGTCAGGCGAGATAAGGCTAAGGCACGACAACGCAAGGCTAGGCAATGCAGGGAAGGCAAGGAAAGAGTAACGGAAGGTAAGCAAGTCAAGGAAAAGCAAGGAAAGGCAAGGGTAACGTAAGGAACGGCACGGCAAGGGGAAACAAGTCTAAGGCACGACAACGCACGCTAGGCAATGCACTGCAAGGCAAGTAAAGGGTAACGCATGGGAAAGCACGTTCCGGCGAGGCAAGGCTAAGGCATGACAACGCAAGGCTAGGCAATGCACGGAAGGCAAGCAAAGAGTAACGGAAGGTAAGGAAGGCAAGGGAAAGCAAGGAAAGGCAAGTGTAACGGAAGGAACCGCACGGCAAGGGGAAACAAGGCTAAGGCAGGACAACGCACGCTAGGCAATGCACGGCAAGGCAAGGAAAGGGTAACGCATGGGAAAGCACGGTCAGGCGAGGCAAGGCTAAGGCATGACAACGCAAGGCTAGGCAATGCACGGCAAGGCAAGGAAAGCTTAAAGAAAAGGAAGGCACGGTCAGGGGAGATAAGGCTAAGGTACGAGAACGCAAGGCTAGGCAATGCACGGAAAGCAAGCAAAGAGTAACGGAACGCAAGGAAGGCAAGGGAAAGCAAAGGAAGGCAAGGGTAACGGAAGGAATTGCACGGCAAGGGGTAACAAGGCTAAGGCACGACAACGCAGGGCTAGGCAATGCACGGCAAGGCAAGGAAAGGGTAACGCAAGGGAAGGCACGGTCAGGTGAGGCAACGATAAGGCACGACAACGCAAGGTTAGGCAATGCACGGCAAGGCAAGGAAAGAGTAACGTAAGGAAAGGAAGGCAAGGCAAAGCCAGGCAAGGCAAGTGTAACAAAAGGCACGCCACGGCAAGGGGAAACAAGGCTAAGGCACGACAACGTAAGGCTAGGCAATGCACGACAATGCAAGGAAAGCTTAAAGCAAAGGAAGGCACGGTCCGGCGAGATAAGCCTAAGGCACGACAACGCAAGGCTTGGCAATGCAAGGAAGGCAAGCAAAGAGTAACGGAAGGTAAGGAAGGCAAGTGAAAGCAAGGAAAGGCAAGTGTAACGGAAGGAACGGCACGGCAAGGGGAAACAAGGCTTAGGCACGACAACGCACGCTAGGCAATGCACGGAAAGGCAAGGAAAGGGTAACGCATGGGAAAGCACGGTCAGGCGGGGCAAGGCTAAGGCATGAGAACGCAAGGCTAGGCAATGTACGGAAAGCAAGCAAAGAGTAACGGAACGCAAGGAAGGCAAGGGAAAGCAGCGGAAGGCAAGGGTTACGGAAGGAACGGCAGGGCAAGGGGTAACAAGGCGAAGGCACGACAACGCAGGGCTAGGCAATGCACGGCAAGGCAAGGAAAGCTTAAAGCAAAGGAAGGCACGGTCAGGCGAGATAAGGTTAAGGCACGACAACGCAAGGCTTGGCAATGGACGGAAGGCAAGCAAAGAGTAACGGAAGGTAAGGAAGGCAAGGCAAAGCCAGGCAAGGCAAGTGTAACAAAAGGCACGGCACGGCAAGGGGAAACAAGGCTAAGGCACGACAACGCACGGCTAGGCAATGAAGGGAAGGCAAGGAAAGTGTAACGCAAGGCAAGGCACGGTGAGGCTAGGCAAGGCTAATGCACGAAAACGCAAGGCTAGGCAATGCACGACAATGCAAGGAAAGCTTAAAGCAAAGGAAGGCACGGTCAGGCGAGATAAGGCTAAGGCACGACTACGCAAGGCTACGCAATGCCCGGAAAGCAAGCAAAGAGTAACGGAACGCAAGGAAGGCAAGGGAATGCAACGGAAGGCAAGGGTAACGGAACGAATTGCACGCAAGGGGAAACAAGGCTAAGGCACGACAACGCACGGCTAGGCAATGCACGGCAAGGCAAGGAAAGAGTAACGCAAGGAAAGGCACGGTGAGGCTAGGGAAGGCTAATGCACGAAAACGCAAAGCTAGGCAATGCACGACAATTCAAGGAAAGCTTAAAGTAAAGGAAGGCACGGTCAGGCGAGATAAGGCTAAGGCACGACAACGCAAGGCTAGGCAATGCAAGGAAGGCAAGGAAAGAGTAACGGAAGGTAAGCAAGTCAAGGAAAAGCAAGGAAAGGCAAGGGTAACGTAAGGAACGGCACGGCAAGGGGAAACAAGTCTAAGGCACGACAACGCACGCTAGGCAATGCACGGCAAGGCAAGGAAAGGGTAACGCATGGGAAAGCACGGTCAGGCGAGGCAAGGCTAAGGCATGACAACGCAAGGCTAGGCAATGCACGGAAAGCAAGCAAAGAGTAACGGAACGCAAGGAAGGCAAGGGAAAGCAACGGAAGGCAAGGGTAACGGAAGGAACGGCAGGGCAAGGGGTAACAAGGCTAAGGCACGACAACGCAAGGCTAGGCAATACACCGCAAGGCAAGGACAGGGTAACGCAAGGGAAGGCACGGTCAGGTGAGGCAAGGCTAATGCACGACAACGCAAGGCTAGGCAGTGCACGGCAAGGCAAGGAAAGAGTAACGGAAGGAAAGGAAGGCAAGGCAAAGCCAGGCAATGCAAGTGTAACAAAAGGCACGGCACGGCAAGGGGAAACAAGGCTAAGGCACGACAACGCACGGCTAGGCAATGCAAGGGAAGGCAAGGAAAGGGTAACGCAAGGCAAGGCACGGTGAGGCTAGGCAAGGCTAATGCACGAAAACGCAAGGCTAGGCAATGCACGACAATGCAAGGAAAGCTTAAAGCAAAGGAAGGCACGGTCAGGCGAGATAAGGCTAAGGCACGACTACGCAAGGCTACGCAATGCCCGGAAAGCAAGCAAAGAGTAACGGAACGCAAGGAAGGCAAGGGAATGCAACGGAAGGCAAGGGTAACGGAACGAATTGCACGCAAGGGGAAACAAGGCTAAGGCACGACAACGCACGGCTAGGCAATGCACGGCAAGGCAAGGAAAGAGTAACGCAAGGAAAGGCACGGTGAGGCTAGGGAAGGCTAATGCACGAAAACGCAAAGCTAGGCAATGCACGACAATTCAAGGAAAGCTTAAAGTAAAGGAAGGCACGGTCAGGCGAGATAAGGCTAAGGCACGACAACGCAAGGCTAGGCAATGCAAGGAAGGCAAGGAAAGAGTAACGGAAGGTAAGCAAGTCAAGGAAAAGCAAGGAAAGGCAAGGGTAACGTAAGGAACGGCACGGCAAGGGGAAACAAGTCTAAGGCACGACAACGCACGCTAGGCAATGCACTGCAAGGCAAGTAAAGGGTAACGCATGGGAAAGCACGTTCCGGCGAGGCAAGGCTAAGGCACGACAACGCAAGGCTAGGCAATGCACGGAAGGAAAGCAAAGAGTAACGGAAGGTAAGGAAGGCAAGGGAAAGCAAGGAACGGCAAGTGTAACGGAAGGAACCGCACGGCAAGGGGAAACAAGGCTAAGGCAGGACAACGCACGCTAGGCAATGCACGGCAAGGCAAGGAAAGGGTAACGCATGGGAAAGCACGGTCAGGCGAGGCAAGGCTAAGGCATGACAACGCAAGGCTAGGCAATGCACGGAAAGCAAGCAAAGAGTAACGGAACGCAAGGAAGGCAAGGGAAAGCAAGGGAAGGCAAGCGTAACGGAAGGAACGGCACGGCAAGGGGTAACAAGGCTAAGGCACGACAACGCAGGGCTAGGCAATGCACGGCAAGGCAAGGAAAGCTTAAAGCAAAGGAAGGCACGGTCAGGCGAGATAAGGCTAAGGTACGACAACGCAAGGCTACGCAATGCCCGGAAAGCAAGCAAAGAGTAACGGAACGCAAGGAAGGCAAGGGAAAGCAGCGGAAGGCAAGGGTAACGGAAGGAACGGCAGGGCAAGGGGAAACAAGGCTAAGGCACGACAACGCACGGCTAGACAATGCAAGGGAAGGCAAGGAAAGGGTAACGCAAGGCAAGGCACGGTGAGGCTAGGCAAGGCTAATGCACGAAAATGCAAGGCTAGGCAATGCACGACAATGCAAGGAAAGCTTAAAGCAAAGGAAGGCACGGTCAGGCGAGATAAGGCTAAGGCACGACAACGCAAGGCTAGGCAATGCAGGGAAGGCAAGAAAAGAGTAAAGGAATGTAAGCAAGGCAAGGAAAAGCAAGGAAAGGCAAGGGTAACGGAAGGAACCGCACGGCAAGGGGAAACAAGTCTAAGGCAGGACAACGCACGCTAGGCAATGCACGGCAAGGCAAGGAAAGGGTAACGCATGGGAAAGCACGGTCAGGCGAGGCAAGGCTAAGGCATGACAACGCAAGGCTAGGCAATGCACGGAAAGCAAGCAAAGAGTAACGGAACGCAAGGAAGGCAAGGGAAAGCAAGGGAAGGCAAGCGTAACGGAAGGAACGGCACGGCAAGGGGTAACAAGGCTAAGGCACGACAACGCAGGGCTAGGCAATGCACGGCAAGGCAAGGAAAGCTTAAAGCAAAGGAAGGCACGGTCAGGCGAGATAAGGCTAAGGTACGAGAACGCAAGGCTAGGCAATGGACGGAAGGCAAGCAAAGTGTAACGGAAGGTAAGCAAGGCAAGGAAAAGCAAGGAAAGGCAAGGGTAACGTAAGGAACGGCACGGCAAGGGGAAACAAGTCTAAGGCACGACAACGCACGCTAGGCAATGCACGGCAAGGCAAGTAAAGGGTAACGCATGGGAAAGCACGTTCCGGCGAGGCAAGGCTAAGGCACGACAACGCAAGGCTAGGCAATGCACGGAAGGCAAGCAAAGAGTATCGGAAGGTAAGGAAGGCAAGGGAAAGCAAGGAAAGGCAAGTGTAACGGAAGGAACCGCACGGCAAGGGCAAAAAAGGCTAAGGCACGACAAAGCACGCTAGGCAATGCACGGCAAGGCAAGGAAAGGGTAACGCATGGGAAAGCACCGTCAGGCGAGGCAAGGCTAAGGCATGACAACGCAAGGCTAGGCAATGCACGGAAAGCAAGCAAAGAGTAACGGAACGCAAGGAAGGCAAGGGAAAGCAAGGGAAGGCAAGCGTAACGGAAGGAACGGCACGGCAAAGGGTAACAAGGCTAAGGCACGACAACGCAGGGCTAGGCAATGCACGGCAAGGCAAGGAAAGCTTAAAGCAAAGGAAGGCACGGTCAGGCGAGATAAGGCTAAGGTACGAGAACGCAAGGCTAGGCAATGGACGGAAGGCAAGCAAAGAGTAACGGAAGGTAAGGAAGGCAAGGGAAAGCAAGGAAACGAAAGTGTAACGGAAGGAACCGCACGGCAAGGGGAAACAAGGCTAAGGCACGACAACGCACGCTAGGCAATGAACGGCAAGGCAAGGAAAGGGTAACGCATGGGAAAGCACGGTCAGGCGAGGCAAGGCTAAGGCATGACAACGCAAGGCTAGGCAATGCACGGAAAGCAAGCAAAGAGTAACGGAACGCAAGGAAGGCAAGGGAAAGCAGCGGAAGGCAAGGGTAACGGAAGGAACGGCAGGGCAAGGGGTAACAAGGCTAAGGCACGACAACGCAAGGCTAGGCAATACACCGCAAGGCAAGGAAAGGGTAACGCAAGGGAAGGCACGGTCAGGTGAGGCAAGGCTAATGCACGACAACGCAAGGCTAGGCAGTGCACGGCAAGGCAAGGAAAGAGTAACGGAAGGTAAGCAAGTCAAGGAAAAGCAAGGAAAGGCAAGGGTAACGTAAGGAACGGCACGGCAAGGGGAAACAAGTCTAAGGCACGACAACGCACGCTAGGCAATGCACTGCAAGGCAAGTAAAGGGTAACGCATGGGAAAGCACGTTCCGGCGAGGCAAGGCTAAGGCACGACAACGCAAGGCTAGGCAATGCACGGAAGGCAAGCAAAGAGTAACGGAAGGTAAGGAAGGCAAGGGAAAGCAAGGAAAGGCAAGTGTAACGGAAGGAACCGCACGGCAAGTGGAAACAAGGCTAAGGCAGGACAACGCACGCTAGGCAATGCACGGCAAGGCAAGGAAAGGGTAACGCATGGGAAAGCACGGTCAGGCGAGGCAAGGCTAAGGCATGACAACGCAAGGCTAGGCAATGCACGGCAAGGCAAGGAAAGCTTAAAGAAAAGGAAGGAACGGTCAGGGGAGATAAGGCTAAGGTACGAGAACGCAAGGCTAGGCAATGCACGGAAAGCAAGCAAAGAGTAACGGAACGCAAGGAAGGCAAGGGAAAGCAAAGGAAGGCAAGGGTAACGGAAGGAATTGCACGGCAAGGGGTAACAAGGCTAAGGCACGACAACGCAGGGCTAGGCAATGCACGGCAAGGCAAGGAAAGGGTAACGCAAGGGAAGGCACGGTCAGGTGAGGCAACGATAAGGCACGACAACGCAAGGTTAGGCAATGCACGGCAAGGCAAGGAAAGAGTAACCGAAGGAAAGGAAGGCAAGGCAAAGCCAGGCAAGGCAAGTGTAACAAAAGGCACGCCACGGCAAGGGGAAACAAGGCTAAGGCACGACAACGTAAGGCTAGGCAATGCACGACAATGCAAGGAAAGCTTAAAGCAAAGGAAGGCACGGTCCGGCGAGATAAGCCTAAGGCACGACAACGCAAGGCTAGGCAATGCAGGGAAGGCAAGCAAAGAGTAACGGAAGGTAAGGAAGGCAAGTGAAAGCAAGGAAAGGCAAGTGTAACGGAAGGAACGGCACGGCAAGGGGAAACAAGGCTAAGGCACGACAACGCACGCTAGGCAATGCACGGCAAGGCAAGGAAAGGGTAACGCATGGGAAAGCACGGTCAGGCGGGGCAAGGCTAAGGCATGAGAACGCAAGGCTAGGCAATGTACGGAAAGCAAGCAAAGAGTAACGGAACGCAAGGAAGGCAAGGGAAAGCAGCGGAAGGCAAGGGTAACGGAAGGAACGGCAGGGCAAGGGGTAACAAGGCGAAGGCACGACAACGCAGGGCTAGGCAATGCACGGCAAGGCAAGGAAAGCTCAAAGCAAAGGAAGGCACGGTCAGGCGAGATAAGGTTAAGGCACGACAACGCAAGGCTAGGCAATGGACGGAAAGCAAGCAAAGAGTAACGGAAGGTAAGGAAGGCAAGGCAAAGCCAGGCAAGGCAAGTGTAACAAAAGGCACGGCACGGCAAGGGGAAACAAGGCTAAGGCACGACAACGCACGGCTAGGCAATGAAGGGAAGGCAAGGAAAGGGTAACGCAAGGCAAGGCACGGTGAGGCTAGGGAAGGCTAATGCACGAAAACGCAAAGCTAGGCAATGCACGACAATTCAAGGAAAGCTTAAAGTAAAGGAAGGCACGGTCAGGCGAGATAAGGCTAAGGCACGACAACGCAAGGCTAGGCAATGCACGGAAGGAAAGCAAAGAGTAACGGAAGGTAAGGAAGGCAAGGGAAAGCAAGGAAAGGCAAGTGTAACGGAAGGAACCGCACGGCAAGGGGAAACAAGGCTAAGGCAGGACAACGCACGCTAGGCAATGCACGGCAAGGCAAGGAAAGGGTAACGCATGGGAAAGCACGGTCAGGCGAGGCAAGGCTAAGGCATGACAACGCAAGGCTAGGCAATGCACGGAAAGCAAGCAAAGAGTAACGGAACGCAAGGAAGGCAAGGGAAAGCAAGGGAAGGCAAGCGTAACGGAAGGAACGGCACGGCAAGGTGTAACAAGGCTAAGGCACGACAACGCAGGGCTAGGCAATGCACGGCAAGGCAAGGAAAGCTTAAAGCAAAGGAAGGCACGGTCAGGCGAGATAAGGCTAAGGTACGACAACGCAAGGCTACGCAATGCCCGGAAAGCAAGCAAAGAGTAACGGAACGCAAGGAAGGCAAGGGAAAGCAGCGGAAGGCAAGGGTAACGGAAGGAACGGCAGGGCAAGGGGAAACAAGGCTAAGGCACGACAACGCACGGCTAGACAATGCAAGGGAAGGCAAGGAAAGGGTAACGCAAGGCAAGGCACGGTGAGGCTAGGCAAGGCTAATGCACGAAAATGCAAGGCTAGGCAATGCACGACAATGCAAGGAAAGCTTAAAGCAAAGGAAGGCAAGGTCAGGCGAGATAAGGCTAAGGCACGACAACGCAAGGCTAGGCAATGCAGGGAAGGCAAGAAAAGAGTAAAGGAATGTAAGCAAGGCAAGGAAAAGCAAGGAAAGGCAAGGGTAACGGAAGGAACCGCACGGCAAGGGGAAACAAGGCTAAGGCAGGACAACGCACGCTAGGCAATGCACGGCAAGGCAAGGAAAGGGTAACGCATGGGAAAGCACGGTCAGGCGAGGCAAGGCTAAGGCATGACAACGCAAGGGTAGGCAATGCACGGAAAGCAAGCAAAGAGTAACGGAACGCAAGGAAGGCAAGGGAAAGCAAGGGAAGGCAAGCGTAACGGAAGGAACGGCACGGCAAGGGGTAACAAGGCTAAGGCACGACAACGCAGGGCTAGGCAATGCACGGCAAGGCAAGGAAAGCTTAAAGCAAAGGAAGGCACGGTCAGGCGAGATAAGGCTAAGGTACGAGAACGCAAGGCTAGGCAATGGACGGAAGGCAAGCAAAGTGTAACGGAAGGTAAGCAAGGCAAGGAAAAGCAAGGAAAGGCAAGGGTAACGTAAGGAACGGCACGGCAAGGGGAAACAAGTCTAAGGCACGACAACGCACGCTAGGCAATGCACGGCAAGGCAAGTAAAGGGTAACGCATGGGAAAGCACGTTCCGGCGAGGCAAGGCTAAGGCACGACAACGCAAGGCTAGGCAATGCACGGAAGGCAAGCAAAGAGTATCGGAAGGTAAGGAAGGCAAGGGAAAGCAAGGAAAGGCAAGTGTAACGGAAGGAACCGCACGGCAAGGGCAAACAAGGCTAAGGCACGACAAAGCACGCTAGGCAATGCACGGCAAGGCAAGGAAAGGGTAACGCATGGGAAAGCACGGTCAGGCGAGGCAAGGCTAAGGCATGACAACGCAAGGCTAGGCAATGCACGGAAAGCAAGCAAAGAGTACCGGAACGCAAGGAAGGCAAGGGAAAGCAAGGGAAGGCAAGCGTAACGGAAGGAACGGCACGGCAAGGGGTAACAAGGCTAAGGCACGACAACGCAGGGCTAGGCAATGCACGGCAAGGCAAGGAAAGCTTAAAGCAAAGGAAGGCACGGTCAGGCGAGATAAGGCTAAGGTACGAGAACGCAAGGCTAGGCAATGGACGGAAGGCAAGCAAAGAGTAACGGAAGGTAAGGAAGGCAAGGGAAAGCAAGGAAACGAAAGTGTAACGGAAGGAACCGCACGGCAAGGGGAAACAAGGCTAAGGCACGACAACGCACGCTAGGCAATGCACGGCAAGGCAAGGAAAGGGTAACGCATGGGAAAGCACGGTCAGGCGAGGCAAGGCTAAGGCATGACAACGCAAGGCTAGGCAATGCACGGAAAGCAAGCAAAGAGTAACGGAACGCAAGGAAGGCAAGGGAAAGCAACGGAAGGCAATGGTAACGGAAGGAACGGCAGGGCAAGGGGTAACAAGGCTAAGGCACGACAACGCAAGGCTAGGCAATACACCGCAAGGCAAGGAAAGGGTAACGCAAGGGAAGGCACGGTCAGGTGAGGCAAGGCTAATGCACGACAACGCAAGGCTAGGCAGTGCACGGCAAGGCAAGGAAAGAGTAACGGAAGGAAAGGAAGGCAAGGCAAAGCCAGGCAATGCAAGTGTAACAAAAGGCACGGCACGGCAAGGGGAAACAAGGCTAAGGCACGACAACGCACGGCTAGGCAATGCAAGGGAAGGCAAGGAAAGGGTAACGCAAGGCAAGGCACGGTGAGGCTAGGCAAGGCTAATGCACGACAACGCAAGGCTAGGCAATGCACGACAATGCAAGGAAAGCTTAAAGCAAAGGAAGGCACGGTCAGGCGAGATAAGGCTAAGGCACGACAACGCAAGGCTAGGCAATGCAGGGAAGGCAAGAAAAGAGTAAAGGAATGTAAGCAAGGCAAGGAAAAGCAAGGAAAGGCAAGGGTAACGGAAGGAACGGCACGGCAAGGGGAAACAAGTCTAAGGCATGACAACGCACGCTAGGCAATGCACGGCAAGGCAAGGAAAGGGTAACGCATGCGAAAGCACGGTCAGGCGAGGCAAGGCTAAGGCACGACAACGCAAGGCTAGGCAATGCACGACAATGCAAGGAAAGCTTAAAGTAAAGGAAGGCACGGTCAGGCGAGATAAGGCTAAGGCACGACAACGCAAGGCTAGGCAATGCAGGGAAGGCAAGGAAAGAGTAACGGAAGGTAAGCAAGTCAAGGAAAAGCAAGGAAAGGCAAGGGTAACGTAAGGAACGGCACGGCAAGGGGAAACAAGTCTAAGGCACGACAACGCACGCTAGGCAATGCACTGCAAGGCAAGTAAAGGGTAACGCATGGGAAAGCACGTTCCGGCGAGGCAAGGCTAAGGCACGACAACGCAAGGCTAGGCAATGCACGGAAGGCAAGCAAAGAGTAACGGAAGGTAAGGAAGGCAAGGGAAAGCAAGGAAAGGCAAGTGTAACGGAACGAACCGCACGGCAAGGGGAAACAAGGCTAAGGCAGGACAACGCACGCTAGGCAATGCACGGCAAGACAAGGAAAGGGTAACGCATGGGAAAGCACGGTCAGGCGAGGCAAGGCTAAGGCATGACAACGCAAGGCTAGGCAATGCACGGAAAGCAAGCAAAGAGTAACGGAACGCAAGGAAGGCAAGGGAAAGCAAGGGAAGGCAAGCGTAACGGAAGGAACGGCACGGCAAGGGGTAACAAGGCTAAGGCACGACAACGCAGGGCTAGGCAATGCACGGCAAGGCAAGGAAAGCTTAAAGCAAAGGAAGGCACGGTCAGGCGAGATAAGGCTAAGGTACGAGAACGCAAGGCTAGGCAATGGACAGAAGGCAAGCAAAGAGTAACGGAAGGTAAGGAAGGCAAGGGAAAGCAAGGAAACGAAAGTGTAACGGAAGGAACCGCACGGCAAGGGGAAACAAGGCTAAGGCACGACAACGCACGCTAGGCAATGCACGGCAAGGCAAGGAAAGGGTAACGCATGGGAAAGCACGGTCAGGCGAGGCAAGGCTAAGGCATGACAACGCAAGGCTAGGCAATGCACGGAAAGCAAGCAAAGAGTAACGGAACGCAAGGAAGGCAAGGGAAAGCAACGGAAGGCAATGGTAACGGAAGGAACGGCAGGGCAAGGGGTAACAAGGCTAAGGCACGACAACGCAAGGCTAGGCAATACACCGCAAGGCAAGGAAAGGGTAACGCAAGGGAAGGCACGGTCAGGTGAGGCAAGGCTAATGCACGACAACGCAAGGCTAGGCAGTGCACGGCAAGGCAAGGAAAGAGTAACGGAAGGAAAGGAAGGCAAGGCAAAGCCAGGCAATGCAAGTGTAACAAAAGGCACGGCACGGCAAGGGGAAACAAGGCTAAGGCACGACAACGCACGGCTAGGCAATGCAAGGGAAGGCAAGGAAAGGGTAACGCAAGGCAAGGCACGGTGAGGCTAGGCAAGGCTAATGCACGAAAACGCAAGGCTAGGCAATGCACGACAATGCAAGGAAAGCTTAAAGCAAAGGAAGGCACGGTCAGGCGAGATAAGGCTAAGGCACGACAACGCAAGGCTAGGCAATGCAGGGAAGGCAAGAAAAGAGTAAAGGAATGTAAGCAAGGCAAGGAAAAGCAAGGAAAGGCAAGGGTAACGGAAGGAACGGCACGGCAAGGGGAAACAAGTCTAAGGCATGACAACGCACGCTAGGCAATGCACGGCAAGGCAAGGAAAGGGTAACGCATGCGAAAGCACGGTCAGGCGAGGCAAGGCTAAGGCACGACAACGCAAGGCTAGGCAATGCACGACAATGCAAGGAAAGCTTAAAGTAAAGGAAGGCACGGTCAGGCGAGATAAGGCTAAGGCACGACAACGCAAGGCTAGGCAATGCAGGGAAGGCAAGCAAAGTGTAACGGAAGGTAAGCAAGGCAAGGAAAAGCAAGGAAAGGCAAGGGTAACGTAAGGAACGGCACGGCAAGGGAAACAAGTCTAAGGCACGACAACGCACGCTAGGCAATGCACGGCAAGGCAAGTAAAGGGTAACGCATGGGAAAGCACGTTCCGGCGAGGCAAGGCTAAGGCACGACAACGCAAGGCTAGGCAATGGACGGAAGGCAAGCAAAGAGTAACGGAAGGTAAGGAAGGCAAGGGAAAGCAAGGAAACGAAAGTGTAACGGAAGGAACCGCACGGCAAGGGGAAACAAGGCTAAGGCACGACAACGCACGCTAGGCAATGCACGGCAAGGCAAGGAAAGGGTAACGCATGGGAAAGCACGGTCAGGCGAGGCAAGGCTAAGGCATGACAACGCAAGGCTAGGCAATGCACGGAAAGCAAGCAAAGAGTAACGGAACGCAAGGAAGGCAAGGGAAAGCAACGGAAGGCAATGGTAACGGAAGGAACGGCAGGGCAAGGGGTAACAAGGCTAAGGCACGACAACGCAAGGCTAGGCAATACACCGCAAGGCAAGGAAAGGGTAACGCAAGGGAAGGCACGGTCAGGTGAGGCAAGGCTAATGCACGACAACGCAAGGCTAGGCAGTGCACGGCAAGGCAAGGAAAGAGTAACGGAAGGAAAGGAAGGCAAGGCAAAGCCAGGCAATGCAAGTGTAACAAAAGGCACGGCACGGCAAGGGGAAACAAGGCTAAGGCACGACAACGCACGGCTAGGCAATGCAAGGGAAGGCAAGGAAAGGGTAACGCAAGGCAAGGCACGGTGAGGCTAGGCAAGGCTAATGCACGAAAACGCAAGGCTAGGCAATGCACGACAATGCAAGGAAAGCTTAAAGCAAAGGAAGGCACGGTCAGGCGAGATAAGGCTAAGGCACGACAACGCAAGGCTAGGCAATGCAGGGAAGGCAAGAAAAGAGTAAAGGAATGTAAGCAAGGCAAGGAAAAGCAAGGAAAGGCAAGGGTAACGGAAGGAACGGCACGGCAAGGGGAAACAAGTCTAAGGCATGACAACGCACGCTAGGCAATGCACGGCAAGGCAAGGAAAGGGTAACGCATGCGAAAGCACGGTCAGGCGAGGCAAGGCTAAGGCACGACAACGCAAGGCTAGGCAATGCACGACAATGCAAGGAAAGCTTAAAGTAAAGGAAGGCACGGTCAGGCGAGATAAGGCTAAGGCACGACAACGCAAGGCTAGGCAATGCAGGGAAGGCAAGGAAAGAGTAACGGAAGGTAAGCAAGTCAAGGAAAAGCAAGGAAAGGCAAGGGTAACGTAAGGAACGGCACGGCAAGGGGAAACAAGTCTAAGGCACGACAACGCACGCTAGGCAATGCACTGCAAGGCAAGTAAAGGGTAACGCATGGGAAAGCACGTTCCGGCGAGGCAAGGCTAAGGCACGACAACGCAAGGCTAGGCAATGCACGGAAGGCAAGCAAAGAGTAACGGAAGGTAAGGAAGGCAAGGGAAAGCAAGGAAAGGCAAGTGTAACGGAAGGAACCGCACGGCAAGGGGAAACAAGGCTAAGGCAGGACAACGCACGCTAGGCAATGCACGGCAAGACAAGGAAAGGGTAACGCATGGGAAAGCACGGTCAGGCGAGGCAAGGCTAAGGCATGACAACGCAAGGCTAGGCAATGCACGGAAAGCAAGCAAAGAGTAACGGAACGCAAGGAAGGCAAGGGAAAGCAAGGGAAGGCAAGCGTAACGGAAGGAACGGCACGGCAAGGGGTAACAAGGCTAAGGCACGACAACGCAGGGCTAGGCAATGCACGGCAAGGCAAGGAAAGCTTAAAGCAAAGGAAGGCACGGTCAGGCGAGATAAGGCTAAGGTACGAGAACGCAAGGCTAGGCAATGGACAGAAGGCAAGCAAAGAGTAACGGAAGGTAAGGAAGGCAAGGGAAAGCAAGGAAACGAAAGTGTAACGGAAGGAACCGCACGGCAAGGGGAAACAAGGCTAAGGCACGACAACGCACGCTAGGCAATGCACGGCAAGGCAAGGAAAGGGTAACGCATGGGAAAGCACGGTCAGGCGAGGCAAGGCTAAGGCATGACAACGCAAGGCTAGGCAATGCACGGAAAGCAAGCAAAGAGTAACGGAACGCAAGGAAGGCAAGGGAAAGCAACGGAAGGCAATGGTAACGGAAGGAACGGCAGGGCAAGGGGTAACAAGGCTAAGGCACGACAACGCAAGGCTAGGCAATACACCGCAAGGCAAGGAAAGGGTAACGCAAGGGAAGGCACGGTCAGGTGAGGCAAGGCTAATGCACGACAACGCAAGGCTAGGCAGTGCACGGCAAGGCAAGGAAAGAGTAACGGAAGGAAAGGAAGGCAAGGCAAAGCCAGGCAATGCAAGTGTAACAAAAGGCACGGCACGGCAAGGGGAAACAAGGCTAAGGCACGACAACGCACGGCTAGGCAATGCAAGGGAAGGCAAGGAAAGGGTAACGCAAGGCAAGGCACGGTGAGGCTAGGCAAGGCTAATGCACGAAAACGCAAGGCTAGGCAATGCACGACAATGCAAGGAAAGCTTAAAGCAAAGGAAGGCACGGTCAGGCGAGATAAGGCTAAGGCACGACAACGCAAGGCTAGGCAATGCAGGGAAGGCAAGAAAAGAGTAAAGGAATGTAAGCAAGGCAAGGAAAAGCAAGGAAAGGCAAGGGTAACGGAAGGAACGGCACGGCAAGGGGAAACAAGTCTAAGGCATGACAACGCACGCTAGGCAATGCACGGCAAGGCAAGGAAAGGGTAACGCATGCGAAAGCACGGTCAGGCGAGGCAAGGCTAAGGCACGACAACGCAAGGCTAGGCAATGCACGACAATGCAAGGAAAGCTTAAAGTAAAGGAAGGCACGGTCAGGCGAGATAAGGCTAAGGCACGACAACGCAAGGCTAGGCAATGCAGGGAAGGCAAGCAAAGTGTAACGGAAGGTAAGCAAGGCAAGGAAAAGCAAGGAAAGGCAAGGGTAACGTAAGGAACGGCACGGCAAGGGGAAACAAGTCTAAGGCACGACAACGCACGCTAGGCAATGCACGGCAAGGCAAGTAAAGGGTAACGCATGGGAAAGCACGTTCCGGCGAGGCAAGGCTAAGGCACGACAACGCAAGGCTAGGCAATGGACGGAAGGCAAGCAAAGAGTAACGGAAGGTAAGGAAGGCAAGGGAAAGCAAGGAAACGAAAGTGTAACGGAAGGAACCGCACGGCAAGGGGAAATAAGGCTAAGGCACGACAACGCACGCTAGGCAATGAACGGCAAGGCAAGGAAAGGGTAACGCATGGGAAAGGACGGTCAGGCGAGGCAAGGCTAAGGCATGACAACGCAAGGCTTGGCAATGCACGGAAAGCAAGCAAAGAGTAACGGAACGCAAGGAAGGCAAGGGAAAGCAGCGGAAGGCAAGGGTAACGGAAGGAACGGCAGGGCAAGGGGTAACAAGGCTAAGGCACGACAACGCAAGGCTAGGCAATACACCGCAAGGCAAGGAAAGGGTAACGCAAGGGAAGGCACGGTCAGGTGAGGCAAGGCTAATGCACGACAACGCAAGGCTAGGCAGTGCACGGCAAGGCAAGGAAAGAGTAACGGAAGGAAAGGAAGGCAAGGCAAAGCCAGGCAATGCAAGTGTAACAAAAGGCACGGCACGGCAAGGGGAAACAAGGCTAAGGCACGACAACGCACGGCTAGGCAATGCAAGGGAAGGCAAGGAAAGGGTAACGCAAGGCAAGGCACGGTGAGGCTAGGCAAGGCTAATGCACGAAAACGCATGGCTAGGCAATGCACGACAATGCAAGGAAAGCTTATAGCAAAGGAAGGCACGGTCAGGCGAGATAAGGCTAAGGCACGACAACGCAAGGCTAGGCAATGCAGGGAAGGCAAGCAAAGTGTAACGGAAGGTAAGCAAGGCAAGGAAAAGCAAGGAAAGGCAAGGGTAACGTAAGGAACGGCACGGCAAGGGGAAACAAGTCTAAGGCACGACAACGCACGCTAGGCAATGCACGGCAAGGCAAGTAAAGGGTAACGCATGGGAAAGCACGTTCCGGCGAGGCAAGGCTAAGGCACGACAACGCAAGGCTAGGCAATGCACGGAAGGCAAGCAAAGAGTATCGGAAGGTAAGGAAGGCAAGGGAAAGCAAGGAAAGGCAAGTGTAACGGAAGGAACCGCACGGCAAGGGGAAACAAGGCTAAGGCACGACAAAGCACGCTAGGCAATGCACGGCAAGGCAAGGAAAGGGTAACGCATGGGAAAGCACGGTCAGGCGAGGCAAGGCTAAGGCATGACAACGCAAGGCTAGGCAATGCACGGAAAGCAAGCAAAGAGTAACGGAACGCAAGGAAGGCAAGGGAAAGCAAGGGAAGGCAAGCGTAACGGAAGGAACGGCACGGCAAGGGGTAACAAGGCTAAGGCACGACAACGCAGGGCTAGGCAATGCACGGCAAGGCAAGGAAAGCTTAAAGCAAAGGAAGGCACGGTCAGGCGAGATAAGGCTAAGGTACGAGAACGCAAGGCTAGGCAATGGACGGAAGGCAAGCAAAGAGTAACGGAAGGTAAGGAAGGCAAGGGAAAGCAAGGAAACGAAAGTGTAACGGAAGGAACCGCACGGCAAGGGGAAACAAGGCTAAGGTAGGACAACGCACGCTAGGCAATGCACGGCAAGGCAAGGAAAGGGTAACACATGGGAAAGCACGGTCAGGCGAGGCAAGGCTAAGGCATGACAACGCAAGGCTAGGCAATGCACGGCAAGGCAAGGAAAGCTTAAAGAAAAGGAAGGCACGGTCAGGCGAGATAAGGCTAAGGTACGAGAACGCAAGGCTAGGCAATGCACGGAAAGCAAGCAAAGAGTAACGGAACGCAAGGAAGGCAAGGGAAAGCAAAGGAAGGCAAGGGTAACGGAAGGAATTGCACGGCAAGGGGTAACAAGGCTAAGGCACGACAACGCAAGGTTAGGCAATGCACGGCAAGGCAAGTAAAGGGTAACGCATGGGAAAGCACGTTCCGGCGAGGCAAGGCTAAGGCACGACAACGCAAGGCTAGGCAATGCACGGAAGGCAAGCAAAGAGTAACGGAAGGTAAGGAAGGCAAGGGAAAGCAAGGAAAGGCAAGTGTAACGGAAGGAACCGCACGGCAAGGGGAAACAAGGCTAAGGCACGACAAAGCACGCTAGGCAACGCACGGCAAGGCAAGGAAAGGGTAACGCATGGGACAGCACGGTCAGGCGAGGCAAGGCTAAGGCATGACAACGCAAGGCTAGGCAATGCACGGAAAGCAAGCAAAGAGTAACGGAACGCAAGGAAGGCAAGGGAAAGCAAGGGAAGGCAAGCGTAACGGAAGGAACGGCACGGCAAGGGGTAACAAGGCTAAGGCACGACAACGCAGGGCTAGGCAATGCACGGCAAGGCAAGGAAAGCTTAAAGCAAAGGAAGGCACGGTCAGGCGAGATAAGGTTAAGGCACGACAACGCAAGGCTAGGCAATGCAGGGAAGGCAAGCAAAGAGTAACGGAAGGTAAGGAAGGCAAGTGAAAGCAAGGAAAGGCAAGTGTAACGGAAGGAACGGCAGGGCAAGGGGAAACAAGGCTAAGGCACGACAACGCACGCTAGGCAATGCACGGCAAGGCAAGGAAAGGGTAACGCATGGGAAAGCACGGTCAGGCGGGGCAAGGCTAAGGCATGAGAACGCAAGGCTAGGCAATGTACGGAAAGCAAGCAAAGAGTAACGGAACGCAAGGAAGGCAAGGGAAAGCAGCGGAAGGCAAGGGTAACGGAAGGAACGGCAGGGCAAGGGGTAAATAGGCTAAGGCACGACAACGCAGGGCTAGGCAATGCACGGCAAGGCAAGGAAAGCTTAAAGCAAAGGAAGGCACGGTCAGGCGAGATAAGGTTAAGGCACGACAACGCAAGGCTAGGCAATGGACGGAAGGCAAGCAAAGAGTAACGGAAGGTAAGGAAGGCAAGGCAAAGCCAGGCAAGGCAAGTGTAACAAAAGGCACGGCACGGCAAGGGGAAAGAAGGCTAAGGCACGACAACGCACGGCTAGGCAATGAAGGGAAGGCAAGGAAAGGGTAACGCAAGGCAAGGCACGGTGAGGCTAGGCAAGGCTAATGCACGAAAACGCAAGGCTAGGCAATGCACGACAATGCAAGGAAAGCTTAAAGCAAAGGAAGGCACGGTCAGGCGAGATAAGGCTAAGGCACGACAACGCAAGGCTACGCAATGCCCGGAAAGCAAGCAAAGAGTAACGGAACGCAAGGAAGGCAAGGGAATGCAACGGAAGGCAAGGGTAACGGAACGAATTGCACGCAAGGGGAAACAAGGCTAAGGCACGACAACGCACGGCTAGGCAATGCACGGCAAGGCAAGGAAAGAGTAACGCAAGCAAAGGCACGGTGAGGCTAGGGAAGGCTAATGCACGAAAACGCAAAGCTAGGCAATGCACGACAATTCAAGGAAAGCTTAAAGTAAAGGAAGGCACGGTCAGGCGAGATAAGGCTAAGGCACGACAACGCAAGGCTAGGCAATGCAGGGAAGGCAAGGAAAGAGTAACGGAAGGTAAGCAAGTCAAGGAAAAGCAAGGAAAGGCAAGGGTAACGTAAGGAACGGCACGGCAAGGGGAAACAAGTCTAAGGCACGACAACGCACGCTAGGCAATGCACTGCAAGGCAAGTAAAGGGTAACGCATGGGAAAGCACGTTCCGGCGAGGCAAGGCTAAGGCACGACAACGCAAGGCTAGGCAATGCACGGAAGGCAAGCAAAGAGTAACGGAAGGTAAGGAAGGCAAGGGAAAGCAAGGAAAGGCAAGTGTAACGGAAGGAACCGCACGGCAAGGGGAAACAAGGCTAAGGCAGGACAACGCACGCTAGGCAATGCACGGCAAGGCAAGGAAAGCTTTAAGCAAAGGAAGGCACGGTCAGGCGAGATAAGGCTAAGGTACGAGAACGCAAGGCTAGGCAATGGACAGAAGGCAAGCAAAGAGTAACGGAAGATAAGGAAGGCAAGGGAAAGCAAGGAAACGAAAGTGTAACGGAAGGAACCGCACGGCAAGGGGAAACAAGGCTAAGGCACGACAACGCACGCTAGGCAATGCACGGCAAGGCAAGGAAAGGGTAACGCATGGGAAAGCACGGTCAGGCGAGGCAAGGCTAAGGCATGACAACGCAAGGCTAGGCAATGCACGGAAAGCAAGCAAAGAGTAACGGAACGCAAGGAAGGCAAGGGAAAGCAACGGAAGGCAAGGGTAACGGAAGGAACGGCAGGGCAAGGGGTAACAAGGCTAAGGCACGACAACGCAGGGCTAGGCAATGCAGGGAAGGCAAGAAAAGAGTAACGGAAGGTAAGCAAGGCAAGGAAAAGCAAGGAAAGGCAAGGGTAACGTAAGGAACGACACGGCAAGGGGAAACAAGTCTAAGGCACGACAACGCACGCTAGGCAATGCACGGCAAGGCAAGTAAAGGGTAACGCATGGGAAAGCACGTTCAGGCGAGGCAAGGCTAAGGCACGACAACGCAAGGCTAGGAAATGGACGGAAGGCAAGCAAAGCTTAAAGCAAAGGAAGGCACGGTCAGGCGAGATAAGGTTAAGGCACGACAACGCAAGGCTAGGCAATGCAGGGAAGGCAAGCAAAGAGTAACGGAAGGTAAGCAAGGCAAGGGAAAGCAAGGGAAGGCAAGCGTAACGGAAGGAACGGCACGGCAAGGGGTAACAAGGCTAAGGCACGACAACGCAGGGCTAGGCAATGCACGGCAAGGCAAGGAAAGCTTAAAGCAAATGAAGGCACGGTCAGGCGAGATAAGGTTAAGGCACGACAACGCAAGGCTAGGCAATGGACGGAAGGCAAGCAAAGAGTAACGGAAGGTAAGGAAGGCAAGGCAAAGCCATGCAAGGCAAGTGTAACAAAAGGCACGGCACGGCAAGGGGAAACAAGGCTAAGGCACGACAACGCACGGCTAGGCAATGAAGGGAAGGCAAGGAAAGGGTAACGCAAGGCAAGGCACGGTGAGGCTAGGCAAGGCTAATGCACGAAAACGCAAGGCTAGGCAATGCACGACAATGCAAGGAAAGCTTAAAGCAAAGGAAGGCACGGTCAGGCGAGATAAGGCTAAGGCACGACAACGCAAGGCTACGCAATGCCCGGAGAGCAAGCAAAGAGTAACGGAACGCAAGGAAGGCAAGGGAATGCAACGGAAGGCAAGGGTAACGGAACGAATTGCACGCAAGGGGAAACAAGGCTAAGGCACGACAACGCACGGCTAGGGAATGCACGGCAAGGCAAGGAAAGAGTAACGCAAGCAAAGGCACGGTGAGGCTAGGGAAGGCTAATGCACGAAAACGCAAAGCTAGGCAATGCACGACAATTCAAGGAAAGCTTAAAGTAAAGGAAGGCACGGTCAGGCGAGATAAGGCTAAGGCACGACAACGCAAGGCTAGGCAATGCAGGGAAGGCAAGGAAAGAGTAACGGAAGGTAAGCAAGTCAAGGAAAAGCAAGGAAAGGCAAGGGTAACGTAAGGAACGGCACGGCAAGGGGAAACAAGTCTAAGGCACGACAACGCACGCTAGGCAATGCACTGCAAGGCAAGTAAAGGGTAATGCATGGGAAAGCACGTTCCGGCGAGGCAAGGCTAAGGCACGACAACGCAAGGCTAGGCAATGCACGGAAGGCAAGCAAAGAGTAACGGAAGGTAAGGAAGGCAAGGGAAAGCAAGGAAAGGCAAGTGTAACGGAAGGAACCGCACGGCAAGGGGAAACAAGGCTAAGGCAGGACAACGCACGCTAGGCAATGCACGGCAAGGCAAGGAAAGGGTAACGCATGGGAAAGCACGGTCAGGCGAGGCAAGGCTAAGGCATGACAACGCAAGGCTAGGCAATGCACGGAAAGCAAGCAAAGAGTAACGGAACGCAAGGAAGGCAAGGGAAAGCAAGGGAAGGCAAGCGTAACGGAAGGAACGGCACGGCAAGGGGTAACAAGGCTAAGGCACGACAACGCAGGGCTAGGCAATGCACGGCAAGGCAAGGAAAGCTTAAAGCAAAGGAAGGCAAGGTCAGGCGAGATAAGGCTAAGGTACGAGAACGCAAGGCTAGGCAATGGACAGAAGGCAAGCAAAGAGTAACGGAAGGTAAGGAAGGCAAGGGAAAGCAAGGAAACGAAAGTGTAACGGAAGGAACCGCACGGCAAGGGGAAACAAGGCTAAGGCACGACAACGCACGCTAGGCAATGCACGGCAAGGCAAGGAAAGGGTAACGCATGGGAAAGCACGGTCAGGCGAGGCAAGGCTAAGGCATGACAACGCAAGGCTAGGCAATGCACGGAAAGCAAGCAAAGAGTAACGGAACGCAAGGAAGGCAAGGGAAAGCAACGGAAGGCAAGGGTAACGGAAGGAACGGCAGGGCAAGGGGTAACAAGGCTAAGGCACGACAACGCAAGGCTAGGCAATACACCGCAAGGCAAGGACAGGGTAACGCAAGGGAAGGCACGGTCAGGTGAGGCAAGGCTAATGCACGACAACGCAAGGCTAGGCAGTGCACGGCAAGGCAAGGAAAGAGTAACGGAAGGAAAGGAAGGCAAGGCAAAGCCAGGCAATGCAAGTGTAACAAAAGGCACGGCACGGCAAGGGGAAACAAGGCTAAGGCACGACAACGCACGGCTAGGCAATGCAAGGGAAGGCAAGGAAAGGGTAACGCAAGGCAAGGCACGGTGAGGCTAGGCAAGGCTAATGCACGAAAACGCAAGGCTAGGCAATGCACGACAATGCAAGGAAAGCTTAAAGCAAAGGAAGGCACGGTCAGGCGAGATAAGGCTAAGGCACGACAACGCAAGGCTAGGCAATGCAGGGAAGGCAAGAAAAGAGTAAAGGAATGTAAGCAAGGCAAGGAAAAGCAAGGAAAGGCAAGCTTAACGGAAGGAACGGCACGGCAAGGGGAAACAAGTCTAAGGCATGACAACGCACGCTAGGCAATGCACGGCAAGGCAAGGAAAGGGTAACGCATGCGAAAGCACGGTCAGGCGAGGCAAGGCTAAGGCACGACAACGCAAGGCTAGGCAATGCACGACAATTCAAGGAAAGCTTAAAGTAAAGGAAGGTACGGTCAGGCGAGATAAGGCTAAGGCACGACAACGCAAGGCTAGGCAATGCAGGGAAGGCAAGCAAAGTGTAACGGAAGGTAAGCAAGGCAAGGAAAAGCAAGGAAAGGCAAGGGTAACGTAAGGAACGGCACGGCAAGGGGAAACAAGTCTAAGGCACGACAACGCACGCTAGGCAATGCACGGCAAGGCAAGGAAAGAGTAACGCAAGGAAAGGCACGGTGAGGCTAGGGAAGGCTAATGCACGAAAACGCAAAGCTAGGCAATGCACGACAATTCAAGGAAAGCTTAAAGCAAAGGAAGGCACGGTCAGGCGAGATAAGGCTAAGGCACGACAACGCAAGGCTAGGCAATGCAGGGAAGGCAAAGAAAGAGTAACGGAAGGTAAGCAAGTCAAGGAAAAGCAAGGAAAGGCAAGGGTAACGTAAGGAACGGCACGGCAAGGGGAAACAAGTCTAAGGCACGACAACGCACGCTAGGCAATGCACTGCAAGGCAAGTAAAGGGTAATGCATGGGAAAGCACGTTCCGGCAAGGCAAGGCTAAGGCACGACAACGCAAGGCTAGGCAATGCACGGAAGGCAAGCAAAGAGTAACGGAAGGTAAGGAAGGCAAGGGAAAGCAAGGAAAGGCAAGTGTAACGGAAGGAACCGCACGGCAAGGGGAAACAAGGCTAAGGCAGGACAACGCACGCTAGGCAATGCACGGCAAGGCAAGGAAAGGGTAACGCATGGGAAAGCACGGTCAGGCGAGGCAAGGCTAAGGCATGACAACGCAAGGCTAGGCAATGCACGGAAAGCAAGCAAAGAGTAACGGAACGCAAGGAAGGCAAGGGAAAGCAAGGGAAGGCAAGCGTAACGGAAGGAACGGCACGGCAAGGGGTAACAAGGCTAAGGCACGACAACGCAGGGCTAGGCAATGCACGGCAAGGCAAGGAAAGCTTAAAGCAAAGGAAGGCACGGTCAGGCGAGATAAGGCTAAGGTACGAGAACGCAAGGCTAGGCAATGGACAGAAGGCAAGCAAAGAGTAACGGAAGGTAAGGAAGGCAAGGGAAAGCAAGGAAACGAAAGTGTAACGGAAGGAACCGCACGGCAAGGGGAAACAAGGCTAAGGCACGACAACGCACGCTAGGCAATGCACGGCAAGGCAAGGAAAGGGTAACGCATGGGAAAGCACGGTCAGGCGGGGCAAGGCTAAGGCATGAGAACGCAAGGCTAGGCAATGTACGGAAAGCAAGCAAAGAGTAACGGAACGCAAGGAAGGCAAGGGAAAGCAGCGGAAGGCAAGGGTAACGGAAGGAACGGCAGGGCAAGGGGTAAATAGGCTAAGGCACGACAACGCAGGGCTAGGCAATGCACGGCAAGGCAAGGAAAGCTTAAAGCAAAGGAAGGCACGGTCAGGCGAGATAAGGTTAAGGCACGACAACGCAAGGCTAGGCAATGGACGGAAGGCAAGCAAAGAGTAACGGAAGGTAAGGAAGGCAAGGCAAAGCCAGGCAAGGCAAGTGTAACAAAAGGCACGGCACGGCAAGGGGAAAGAAGGCTAAGGCACGACAACGCACGGCTAGGCAATGAAGGGAAGGCAAGGAAAGGGTAACGCAAGGCAAGGCACGGTGAGGCTAGGCAAGGCTAATGCACGAAAACGCAAGGCTAGGCAATGCACGACAATGCAAGGAAAGCTTAAAGCAAAGGAAGGCACGGTCAGGCGAGATAAGGCTAAGGCACGACAACGCAAGGCTAGGCAATGCAGGGAAGGCAAGAAAAGAGTAAAGGAATGTAAGCAAGGCAAGGAAAAGCAAGGAAAGGCAAGGGTAACGGAAGGAACGGCACGGCAAGGGGAAACAAGTCTAAGGCATGACAACGCACGCTAGGCAATGCACGGCAAGGCAAGGAAAGGGTAACGCATGCGAAAGCACGGTCAGGCGAGGCAAGGCTAAGGCACGACAACGCAAGGCTAGGCAATGCACGACAATGCAAGGAAAGCTTAAAGTAAAGGAAGGCACGGTCAGGCGAGATAAGGCTAAGGCACGACAACGCAAGGCTAGGCAATGCAGGGAAGGCAAGCAAAGTGTAACGGAAGGTAAGCAAGGCAAGGAAAAGCAAGGAAAGGCAAGGGTAACGTAAGGAACGGCACGGCAAGGGGAAACAAGTCTAAGGCACGACAACGCACGCTAGGCAATGCACGGCAAGGCAAGTAAAGGGTAACGCATGGGAAAGCACGTTCCGGCGAGGCAAGGCTAAGGCACGACAACGCAAGGCTAGGCAATGCACGGAGGAAGGTAAGGAAGGCAAGGGAAAGCAAGAAAGGCAAGTGCACGGCAAGGCAAGTAAAGGGTAACGCATGGGAAAGCACGTTCCGGCGAGGCAAGGCTAAGGCACGACAACGCAAGGCTAGGCAATGGACGGAAGGCAAGCAAAGAGGCTAAGGTACGAGAACGCAAGGCTATGCAATGGACGGAAGGCAAGCAAAGAGTAACGGAAGGTAAGGAAGGCAAGGGAAAGCAAGGAAACGAAAGTGTAACGGAAGGAACCGCACGGCAAGGGGAAATAAGGCTAAGGCACGACAACGCACGCTAGGCAATGAACGGCAAGGCAAGGAAAGGGTAACGCATGGGAAAGGACGGTCAGGCGAGGCAAGGCTAAGGCATGACAACGCAAGGCTTGGCAATGCACGGAAAGCAAGCAAAGAGTAACGGAACGCAAGGAAGGCAAGGGAAAGCAGCGGAAGGCAAGGGTAACGGAAGGAACGGCAGGGCAAGGGGTAACAAGGCTAAGGCACGACAACGCAAGGCTAGGCAATACACCGCAAGGCAAGGAAAGGGTAACGCAAGGGAAGGCACGGTCAGGTGAGGCAAGGCTAATGCACGACAACGCAAGGCTAGGCAGTGCACGGCAAGGCAAGGAAAGAGTAACGGAAGGAAAGGAAGGCAAGGCAAAGCCAGGCAATGCAAGTGTAACAAAAGGCACGGCACGGCAAGGGGAAACAAGGCTAAGGCACGACAACGCACGGCTAGGCAATGCAAGGGAAGGCAAGGAAAGGGTAACGCAAGGCAAGGCACGGTGAGGCTAGGCAAGGCTAATGCACGAAAACGCATGGCTAGGCAATGCACGACAATGCAAGGAAAGCTTATAGCAAAGGAAGGCACGGTCAGGCGAGATAAGGCTAAGGCACGACAACGCAAGGCTAGGCAATGCAGGGAAGGCAAGCAAAGTGTAACGGAAGGTAAGCAAGGCAAGGAAAAGCAAGGAAAGGCAAGGGTAACGTAAGGAACGGCACGGCAAGGGGAAACAAGTCTAAGGCACGACAACGCACGCTAGGCAATGCACGGCAAGGCAAGTAAAGGGTAACGCATGGGAAAGCACGTTCCGGCGAGGCAAGGCTAAGGCACGACAACGCAAGGCTAGGCAATGCACGGAAGGCAAGCAAAGAGTATCGGAAGGTAAGGAAGGCAAGGGAAAGCAAGGAAAGGCAAGTGTAACGGAAGGAACCGCACGGCAAGGGGAAACAAGGCTAAGGCACGACAAAGCACGCTAGGCAATGCACGGCAAGGCAAGGAAAGGGTAACGCATGGGAAAGCACGGTCAGGCGAGGCAAGGCTAAGGCATGACAACGCAAGGCTAGGCAATGCACGGAAAGCAAGCAAAGAGTAACGGAACGCAAGGAAGGCAAGGGAAAGCAAGGGAAGGCAAGCGTAACGGAAGGAACGGCACGGCAAGGGGTAACAAGGCTAAGGCACGACAACGCAGGGCTAGGCAATGCACGGCAAGGCAAGGAAAGCTTAAAGCAAAGGAAGGCACGGTCAGGCGAGATAAGGCTAAGGTACGAGAACGCAAGGCTAGGCAATGGACGGAAGGCAAGCAAAGAGTAACGGAAGGTAAGGAAGGCAAGGGAAAGCAAGGAAACGAAAGTGTAACGGAAGGAACCGCACGGCAAGGGGAAACAAGGCTAAGGTAGGACAACGCACGCTAGGCAATGCACGGCAAGGCAAGGAAAGGGTAACACATGGGAAAGCACGGTCAGGCGAGGCAAGGCTAAGGCATGACAACGCAAGGCTAGGCAATGCACGGCAAGGCAAGGAAAGCTTAAAGAAAAGGAAGGCACGGTCAGGCGAGATAAGGCTAAGGTACGAGAACGCAAGGCTAGGCAATGCACGGAAAGCAAGCAAAGAGTAACGGAACGCAAGGAAGGCAAGGGAAAGCAAAGGAAGGCAAGGGTAACGGAAGGAATTGCACGGCAAGGGGTAACAAGGCTAAGGCACGACAACGCAAGGTTAGGCAATGCACGGCAAGGCAAGTAAAGGGTAACGCATGGGAAAGCACGTTCCGGCGAGGCAAGGCTAAGGCACGACAACGCAAGGCTAGGCAATGCACGGAAGGCAAGCAAAGAGTAACGGAAGGTAAGGAAGGCAAGGGAAAGCAAGGAAAGGCAAGTGTAACGGAAGGAACCGCACGGCAAGGGGTAACAAGGCTAAGGCACGACAAAGCACGCTAGGCAACGCACGGCAAGGCAAGGAAAGGGTAACGCATGGGACAGCACGGTCAGGCGAGGCAAGGCTAAGGCATGACAACGCAAGGCTAGGCAATGCACGGAAAGCAAGCAAAGAGTAACGGAACGCAAGGAAGGCAAGGGAAAGCAAGGGAAGGCAAGCGTAACGGAAGGAACGGCACGGCAAGGGGTAACAAGGCTAAGGCACGACAACGCAGGGCTAGGCAATGCACGGCAAGGCAAGGAAAGCTTAAAGCAAAGGAAGGCACGGTCAGGCGAGATAAGGTTAAGGCACGACAACGCAAGGCTAGGCAATGCAGGGAAGGCAAGCAAAGAGTAACGGAAGGTAAGGAAGGCAAGTGAAAGCAAGGAAAGGCAAGTGTAACGGAAGGAACGGCAGGGCAAGGGGAAACAAGGCTAAGGCACGACAACGCACGCTAGGCAATGCACGGCAAGGCAAGGAAAGGGTAACGCATGGGAAAGCACGGTCAGGCGGGGCAAGGCTAAGGCATGAGAACGCAAGGCTAGGCAATGTACGGAAAGCAAGCAAAGAGTAACGGAACGCAAGGAAGGCAAGGGAAAGCAGCGGAAGGCAAGGGTAACGGAAGGAACGGCAGGGCAAGGGGTAAATAGGCTAAGGCACGACAACGCAGGGCTAGGCAATGCACGGCAAGGCAAGGAAAGCTTAAAGCAAAGGAAGGCACGGTCAGGCGAGATAAGGTTAAGGCACGACAACGCAAGGCTAGGCAATGGACGGAAGGCAAGCAAAGAGTAACGGAAGGTAAGGAAGGCAAGGCAAAGCCAGGCAAGGCAAGTGTAACAAAAGGCACGGCACGGCAAGGGGAAAGAAGGCTAAGGCACGACAACGCACGGCTAGGCAATGAAGGGAAGGCAAGGAAAGGGTAACGCAAGGCAAGGCACGGTGAGGCTAGGCAAGGCTAATGCACGAAAACGCAAGGCTAGGCAATGCACGACAATGCAAGGAAAGCTTAAAGCAAAGGAAGGCACGGTCAGGCGAGATAAGGCTAAGGCACGACAACGCAAGGCTACGCAATGCCCGGAAAGCAAGCAAAGAGTAACGGAACGCAAGGAAGGCAAGGGAATGCAACGGAAGGCAAGGGTAACGGAACGAATTGCACGCAAGGGGAAACAAGGCTAAGGCACGACAACGCACGGCTAGGCAATGCACGGCAAGGCAAGGAAAGAGTAACGCAAGCAAAGGCACGGTGAGGCTAGGGAAGGCTAATGCACGAAAACGCAAAGCTAGGCAATGCACGACAATTCAAGGAAAGCTTAAAGTAAAGGAAGGCACGGTCAGGCGAGATAAGGCTAAGGCACGACAACGCAAGGCTAGGCAATGCAGGGAAGGCAAGGAAAGAGTAACGGAAGGTAAGCAAGTCAAGGAAAAGCAAGGAAAGGCAAGGGTAACGTAAGGAACGGCACGGCAAGGGGAAACAAGTCTAAGGCACGACAACGCACGCTAGGCAATGCACTGCAAGGCAAGTAAAGGGTAACGCATGGGAAAGCACGTTCCGGCGAGGCAAGGCTAAGGCACGACAACGCAAGGCTAGGCAATGCACGGAAGGCAAGCAAAGAGTAACGGAAGGTAAGGAAGGCAAGGGAAAGCAAGGAAAGGCAAGTGTAACGGAAGGAACCGCACGGCAAGGGGAAACAAGGCTAAGGCAGGACAACGCACGCTAGGCAATGCACGGCAAGGCAAGGAAAGCTTTAAGCAAAGGAAGGCACGGTCAGGCGAGATAAGGCTAAGGTACGAGAACGCAAGGCTAGGCAATGGACAGAAGGCAAGCAAAGAGTAACGGAAGATAAGGAAGGCAAGGGAAAGCAAGGAAACGAAAGTGTAACGGAAGGAACCGCACGGCAAGGGGAAACAAGGCTAAGGCACGACAACGCACGCTAGGCAATGCACGGCAAGGCAAGGAAAGGGTAACGCATGGGAAAGCACGGTCAGGCGAGGCAAGGCTAAGGCATGACAACGCAAGGCTAGGCAATGCACGGAAAGCAAGCAAAGAGTAACGGAACGCAAGGAAGGCAAGGGAAAGCAACGGAAGGCAAGGGTAACGGAAGGAACGGCAGGGCAAGGGGTAACAAGGCTAAGGCACGACAACGCAGGGCTAGGCAATGCAGGGAAGGCAAGAAAAGAGTAACGGAAGGTAAGCAAGGCAAGGAAAAGCAAGGAAAGGCAAGGGTAACGTAAGGAACGACACGGCAAGGGGAAACAAGTCTAAGGCACGACAACGCACGCTAGGCAATGCACGGCAAGGCAAGTAAAGGGTAACGCATGGGAAAGCACGTTCCGGCGAGGCAAGGCTAAGGCACGACAACGCAAGGCTAGGAAATGCACGGAAGGCAAGGAAAGCTTAAAGCAAAGGAAGGCACGGTCAGGCGAGATAAGGTTAAGGCACGACAACGCAAGGCTAGGCAATGCAGGGAAGGCAAGCAAAGAGTAACGGAAGGTAAGCAAGGCAAGGGAAAGCAAGGGAAGGCAAGCGTAACGGAAGGAACGGCACGGCAAGGGGTAACAAGGCTAAGGCACGACAACGCAGGGCTAGGCAATGCACGGCAAGGCAAGGAAAGCTTAAAGCAAATGAAGGCACGGTCAGGCGAGATAAGGTTAAGGCACGACAACGCAAGGCTAGGCAATGGACGGAAGGCAAGCAAAGAGTAACGGAAGGTAAGGAAGGCAAGGCAAAGCCATGCAAGGCAAGTGTAACAAAAGGCACGGCACGGCAAGGGGAAACAAGGCTAAGGCACGACAACGCACGGCTAGGCAATGAAGGGAAGGCAAGGAAAGGGTAACGCAAGGCAAGGCACGGTGAGGCTAGGCAAGGCTAATGCACGAAAACGCAAGGCTAGGCAATGCACGACAATGCAAGGAAAGCTTAAAGCAAAGGAAGGCACGGTCAGGCGAGATAAGGCTAAGGCACGACAACGCAAGGCTACGCAATGCCCGGAGAGCAAGCAAAGAGTAACGGAACGCAAGGAAGGCAAGGGAATGCAACGGAAGGCAAGGGTAACGGAACGAATTGCACGCAAGGGGAAACAAGGCTAAGGCACGACAACGCACGGCTAGGGAATGCACGGCAAGGCAAGGAAAGAGTAACGCAAGCAAAGGCACGGTGAGGCTAGGGAAGGCTAATGCACGAAAACGCAAAGCTAGGCAATGCACGACAATTCAAGGAAAGCTTAAAGTAAAGGAAGGCACGGTCAGGCGAGATAAGGCTAAGGCACGACAACGCAAGGCTAGGCAATGCAGGGAAGGCAAGGAAAGAGTAACGGAAGGTAAGCAAGTCAAGGAAAAGCAAGGAAAGGCAAGGGTAACGTAAGGAACGGCACGGCAAGGGGAAACAAGTCTAAGGCACGACAACGCACGCTAGGCAATGCACTGCAAGGCAAGTAAAGGGTAATGCATGGGAAAGCACGTTCCGGCGAGGCAAGGCTAAGGCACGACAACGCAAGGCTAGGCAATGCACGGAAGGCAAGCAAAGAGTAACGGAAGGTAAGGAAGGCAAGGGAAAGCAAGGAAAGGCAAGTGTAACGGAAGGAACCGCACGGCAAGGGGAAACAAGGCTAAGGCAGGACAACGCACGCTAGGCAATGCACGGCAAGGCAAGGAAAGGGTAACGCATGGGAAAGCACGGTCAGGCGAGGCAAGGCTAAGGCATGACAACGCAAGGCTAGGCAATGCACGGAAAGCAAGCAAAGAGTAACGGAACGCAAGGAAGGCAAGGGAAAGCAAGGGAAGGCAAGCGTAACGGAAGGAACGGCACGGCAAGGGGTAACAAGGCTAAGGCACGACAACGCAGGGCTAGGCAATGCACGGCAAGGCAAGGAAAGCTTAAAGCAAAGGAAGGCAAGGTCAGGCGAGATAAGGCTAAGGTACGAGAACGCAAGGCTAGGCAATGGACAGAAGGCAAGCAAAGAGTAACGGAAGGTAAGGAAGGCAAGGGAAAGCAAGGAAACGAAAGTGTAACGGAAGGAACCGCACGGCAAGGGGAAACAAGGCTAAGGCACGACAACGCACGCTAGGCAATGCACGGCAAGGCAAGGAAAGGGTAACGCATGGGAAAGCACGGTCAGGCGAGGCAAGGCTAAGGCATGACAACGCAAGGCTAGGCAATGCACGGAAAGCAAGCAAAGAGTAACGGAACGCAAGGAAGGCAAGGGAAAGCAACGGAAGGCAAGGGTAACGGAAGGAACGGCAGGGCAAGGGGTAACAAGGCTAAGGCACGACAACGCAAGGCTAGGCAATACACCGCAAGGCAAGGACAGGGTAACGCAAGGGAAGGCACGGTCAGGTGAGGCAAGGCTAATGCACGACAACGCAAGGCTAGGCAGTGCACGGCAAGGCAAGGAAAGAGTAACGGAAGGAAAGGAAGGCAAGGCAAAGCCAGGCAATGCAAGTGTAACAAAAGGCACGGCACGGCAAGGGGAAACAAGGCTAAGGCACGACAACGCACGGCTAGGCAATGCAAGGGAAGGCAAGGAAAGGGTAACGCAAGGCAAGGCACGGTGAGGCTAGGCAAGGCTAATGCACGAAAACGCAAGGCTAGGCAATGCACGACAATGCAAGGAAAGCTTAAAGCAAAGGAAGGCACGGTCAGGCGAGATAAGGCTAAGGCACGACAACGCAAGGCTAGGCAATGCAGGGAAGGCAAGAAAAGAGTAAAGGAATGTAAGCAAGGCAAGGAAAAGCAAGGAAAGGCAAGCTTAACGGAAGGAACGGCACGGCAAGGGGAAACAAGTCTAAGGCATGACAACGCACGCTAGGCAATGCACGGCAAGGCAAGGAAAGGGTAACGCATGCGAAAGCACGGTCAGGCGAGGCAAGGCTAAGGCACGACAACGCAAGGCTAGGCAATGCACGACAATTCAAGGAAAGCTTAAAGTAAAGGAAGGTACGGTCAGGCGAGATAAGGCTAAGGCACGACAACGCAAGGCTAGGCAATGCAGGGAAGGCAAGCAAAGTGTAACGGAAGGTAAGCAAGGCAAGGAAAAGCAAGGAAAGGCAAGGGTAACGTAAGGAACGGCACGGCAAGGGGAAACAAGTCTAAGGCACGACAACGCACGCTAGGCAATGCACTGCAAGGCAAGGAAAGAGTAACGCAAGGAAAGGCACGGTGAGGCTAGGGAAGGCTAATGCACGAAAACGCAAAGCTAGGCAATGCACGACAATTCAAGGAAAGCTTAAAGTAAAGGAAGGCACGGTCAGGCGAGATAAGGCTAAGGCACGACAACGCAAGGCTAGGCAATGCAGGGAAGGCAAAGAAAGAGTAACGGAAGGTAAGCAAGTCAAGGAAAAGCAAGGAAAGGCAAGGGTAACGTAAGGAACGGCACGGCAAGGGGAAACAAGTCTAAGGCACGACAACGCACGCTAGGCAATGCACTGCAAGGCAAGTAAAGGGTAATGCATGGGAAAGCACGTTCCGGCAAGGCAAGGCTAAGGCACGACAACGCAAGGCTAGGCAATGCACGGAAGGCAAGCAAAGAGTAACGGAAGGTAAGGAAGGCAAGGGAAAGCAAGGAAAGGCAAGTGTAACGGAAGGAACCGCACGGCAAGGGGAAACAAGGCTAAGGCAGGACAACGCACGCTAGGCAATGCACGGCAAGGCAAGGAAAGGGTAACGCATGGGAAAGCACGGTCAGGCGAGGCAAGGCTAAGGCATGACAACGCAAGGCTAGGCAATGCACGGAAAGCAAGCAAAGAGTAACGGAACGCAAGGAAGGCAAGGGAAAGCAAGGGAAGGCAAGCGTAACGGAAGGAACGGCACGGCAAGGGGTAACAAGGCTAAGGCACGACAACGCAGGGCTAGGCAATGCACGGCAAGGCAAGGAAAGCTTAAAGCAAAGGAAGGCACGGTCAGGCGAGATAAGGCTAAGGTACGAGAACGCAAGGCTAGGCAATGGACAGAAGGCAAGCAAAGAGTAACGGAAGGTAAGGAAGGCAAGGGAAAGCAAGGAAACGAAAGTGTAACGGAAGGAACCGCACGGCAAGGGGAAACAAGGCTAAGGCACGACAACGCACGCTAGGCAATGCACGGCAAGGCAAGGAAAGGGTAACGCATGGGAAAGCACGGTCAGGCGGGGCAAGGCTAAGGCATGAGAACGCAAGGCTAGGCAATGTACGGAAAGCAAGCAAAGAGTAACGGAACGCAAGGAAGGCAAGGGAAAGCAGCGGAAGGCAAGGGTAACGGAAGGAACGGCAGGGCAAGGGGTAAATAGGCTAAGGCACGACAACGCAGGGCTAGGCAATGCACGGCAAGGCAAGGAAAGCTTAAAGCAAAGGAAGGCACGGTCAGGCGAGATAAGGTTAAGGCACGACAACGCAAGGCTAGGCAATGGACGGAAGGCAAGCAAAGAGTAACGGAAGGTAAGGAAGGCAAGGCAAAGCCAGGCAAGGCAAGTGTAACAAAAGGCACGGCACGGCAAGGGGAAAGAAGGCTAAGGCACGACAACGCACGGCTAGGCAATGAAGGGAAGGCAAGGAAAGGGTAACGCAAGGCAAGGCACGGTGAGGCTAGGCAAGGCTAATGCACGAAAACGCAAGGCTAGGCAATGCACGACAATGCAAGGAAAGCTTAAAGCAAAGGAAGGCACGGTCAGGCGAGATAAGGCTAAGGCACGACAACGCAAGGCTACGCAATGCCCGGAAAGCAAGCAAAGAGTAACGGAACGCAAGGAAGGCAAGGGAATGCAACGGAAGGCAAGGGTAACGGAACGAATTGCACGCAAGGGGAAACAAGGCTAAGGCACGACAACGCACGGCTAGGCAATGCACGGCAAGGCAAGGAAAGAGTAACGCAAGCAAAGGCACGGTGAGGCTAGGGAAGGCTAATGCACGAAAACGCAAAGCTAGGCAATGCACGACAATTCAAGGAAAGCTTAAAGTAAAGGAAGGCACGGTCAGGCGAGATAAGGCTAAGGCACGACAACGCAAGGCTAGGCAATGCAGGGAAGGCAAGGAAAGAGTAACGGAAGGTAAGCAAGTCAAGGAAAAGCAAGGAAAGGCAAGGGTAACGTAAGGAACGGCACGGCAAGGGGAAACAAGTCTAAGGCACGACAACGCACGCTAGGCAATGCACTGCAAGGCAAGTAAAGGGTAACGCATGGGAAAGAACGTTCCGGCGAGGCAAGGCTAAGGCACGACAACGCAAGGCTAGGCAATGCACGGAAGGCAAGCAAAGAGTAACGGAAGGTAAGGAAGGCAAGGGAAAGCAAGGAAAGGCAAGTGTAACGGAAGGAACCGCACGGCAAGGGGAAACAAGGCTAAGGCAGGACAACGCACGCTAGGCAATGCACGGCAAGGCAAGGAAAGCTTTAAGCAAAGGAAGGCACGGTCAGGCGAGATAAGGCTAAGGTACGAGAACGCAAGGCTAGGCAATGGACAGAAGGCAAGCAAAGAGTAACGGAAGGTAAGGAAGGCACGGGAAAGCAAGGAAACGAAAGTGTAACGGAAGGAACCGCACGGCAAGGGGAAACAAGGCTAAGGCACGACAACGCACGCTAGGCAATGCACGGCAAGGCAAGGAAAGGGTAACGCATGGGAAAGCACGGTCAGGCGAGGCAAGGCTAAGGCATGACAACGCAAGGCTAGGCAATGCACGGAAAGCAAGCAAAGAGTAACGGAACGCAAGGAAGGCAAGGGAAAGCAACGGAAGGCAAGGGTAACGGAAGGAACGGCAGGGCAAGGGGTAACAAGGCTAAGGCACGACAACGCAGGGCTAGGCAATGCAGGGAAGGCAAGCAAAGAGTAAGGAATGTAAGCAAGGCAAGGAAAAGCAAGGAAAGGCAAGGGTAACGGAAGGAACGGCACGGCAAGGGGAAACAAGTCTAAGGCATGACAACGCACGCTAGGCAATGCACGGCAAGGCAAGGAAAGGGTAACGCATGCGAAAGCACGGTCAGGCGAGGCAAGGCTAAGGCACGACAACGCAAGGCTAGGCAATGCACGACAATGCAAGGAAAGCTTAAAGTAAAGGAAGGCTCGGTCAGGCGAGATAAGGCTAAGGCACGACAACGCAAGGCTAGGCAATGCAGGGAAGGCAAGCAAAGAGTAACGGAAGGTAAGCAAGGCAAGGAAAAGCAAGGAAAGGCAAGGGTAACGTAAGGAACGACACGGCAAGGGGAAACAAGTCTAAGGCACGACAACGCACGCTAGGCAATGCACGGCAAGGCAAGTAAAGGGTAACGCATGGGAAAGCACGTTCCGGCGAGGCAAGGCTAAGGCACGACAACGCAAGGCTAGGAAATGCACGGAAGGCAAGGAAAGCTTAAAGCAAAGGAAGGCACGGTCAGGCGAGATAAGGTTAAGGCACGACAACGCAACGCTAGGCAATGCAGGGAAGGCAAGCAAAGAGTAACGGAAGGTAAGCAAGGCAAGGGAAAGCAAGGGAAGGCAAGCGTAACGGAAGGAACGGCACGGCAAGGGGTAACAAGGCTAAGGCACGACAACGCAGGGCTAGGCAATGCACGGCAAGGCAAGGAAAGCTTAAAGCAAAGGAAGGCACGGTCAGGCGAGATAAGGTTAAGGCACGACAACGCAAGGCTAGGCAATGGACGGAAGGCAAGCAAAGAGTAACGGAAGGTAAGGAAGGCAAGGCAAAGCCAGGCAAGGCAAGTGTAACAAAAGGCACGGCACGGCAAGGGGAAACAAGGCTAAGGCACGACAACGCACGGCTAGGCAATGAAGGGAAGGCAAGGAAAGGGTTATGCAAGGCAAGGCACGGTGAGGCTAGGGAAGGCTAATGCACGAAAACGCAAGGCTAGGCAATGCACGACAATGCAAGGAAAGCTTAAAGCAAAGGAAGGCACGGTCAGGCGAGATAAGGCTAAGGCACGACAACGCAAGGCTACGCAATGCCCGGAAAGCAAGCAAAGAGTAACGGAACGCAAGGAAGGCAAGGGAATGCAACGGAAGGCAAGGGTAACGGAACGAATTGCACGCAAGGGGAAACAAGGCTAAGGCACGACAACGCACGGCTAGGCAATGCACGGCAAGGCAAGGAAAGAGTAACGCAAGCAAAGGCACGGTGAGGCTAGGGAAGGCTAATGCACGAAAACGCAAAGCTAGGCAATGCACGACAATTCAAGGAAAGCTTAAAGTAAAGGAAGGCACGGTCAGGCGAGATAAGGCTAAGGCACGACAACGCAAGGCTAGGCAATGCAGGGAAGGCAAGGAAAGAGTAACGGAAGGTAAGCAAGTCAAGGAAAAGCAAGGAAAGGCAAGGGTAACGTAAGGAACGGCACGGCAAGGGGAAACAAGTCTAAGGCACGACAACGCACGCTAGGCAATGCACTGCAAGGCAAGTAAAGGGTAATGCATGGGAAAGCACGTTCCGGCGAGGCAAGGCTAAGGCACGACAACGCAAGGCTAGGCAATGCACGGAAGGCAAGCAAAGAGTAACGGAAGGTAAGGAAGGCAAGGGAAAGCAAGGAAAGGCAAGTGTAACGGAAGGAACCGCACGGCAAGGGGAAACAAGGCTAAGGCAGGACAACGCACGCTAGGCAATGCACGGCAAGGCAAGCAAAGGGTAACGCATGGGAAAGCACGGTCAGGCGAGGCAAGGCTAAGGCATGACAACGCAAGGCTAGGCAATGCACGGAAAGCAAGCAAAGAGTAACGGAACACAAGGAAGGCAAGGGAAAGCAAGGGAAGGCAAGCGTAACGGAAGGAACGGCACGGCAAGGGGTAACAAGGCTAAGGCACGACAACGCAGGGCTAGGCAATGCACGGCAAGGCAAGGAAAGCTTAAAGCAAAGGAAGGCACGGTCAGGCGAGATAAGGCTAAGGTACGAGAACGCAAGGCTAGGCAATGGACAGAAGGCAAGCAAAGAGTAACGGAAGGTAAGGAAGGCAAGGGAAAGCAAGGAAACGAAAGTGTAACGGAAGGAACCGCACGGCAAGGGGAAACAAGGCTAAGGCACGACAACGCACGCTAGGCAATGCACGGCAAGGCAAGGAAAGGGTAACGCATGGGAAAGCACGGTCAGGCGAGGCAAGGCTAAGGCATGACAACGCAAGGCTAGGCAGTGCACGGAAAGCAAGCAAAGAGTAACGGAACGCAAGGAAGGCAAGGGAAAGCAACGGAAGGCAAGGGTAACGGAAGGAACGGCAGGGCAAGGGGTAACAAGGCTAAGGCACGACAACGCAAGGCTAGGCAATACACCGCAAGGCAAGGACAGGGTAACGCAAGGGAAGGCACGGTCAGGTGAGGCAAGGCTAATGCACGACAACGGAAGGCTAGGCAGTGCACGGCAAGGCAAGGAAAGAGTAACGGAAGGAAAGGAAGGCAAGGCAAAGCCAGGCAATGCAAGTGTAACAAAAGGCACGGCACGGCAAGGGGAAACAAGGCTAAGGCACGACAACGCACGGCTAGGCAATGCAAGGGAAGGTAAGGAAAGGGTAACGCAAGGCAAGGCACGGTGAGGCTAGGCAAGGCTAATGCACGAAAACGCAAGGCTAGGCAATGCACGACAATGCAAGGAAAGCTTAAAGCAAAGGAAGGCACGGTCAGGCGAGATAAGGCTAAGGCACGACAACGCAAGGCT
This sequence comes from Macrotis lagotis, assembly GCF_037893015.1. Taxonomy (NCBI): domain Eukaryota; kingdom Metazoa; phylum Chordata; class Mammalia; order Peramelemorphia; family Peramelidae; genus Macrotis; species Macrotis lagotis. The sequence continues at coordinate 1,139 of NW_027422196.1, read as the reverse complement.
AGGCAATGCAGGGAAGGCAAGAAAAGAGTAAAGGAATGTAAGCAAGGCAAGGAAAAGCAAGGAAAGGCAAGCTTAACGGAAGGAACGGCACGGCAAGGGGAAACAAGTCTAAGGCATGACAACGCACGCTAGGCAATGCACGGCAAGGCAAGGAAAGGGTAACGCATGCGAAAGCACGGTCAGGCGATGCAAGGCTAAGGCACGACAACGCAAGGCTAGGCAATGCACGACAATTCAAGGAAAGCTTAAAGTAAAGGAAGGCACGGTCAGGCGAGATAAGGCTAAGGCACGACAACGCAAGGCTAGGCAATGCAGGGAAGGCAAGCAAAGTGTAACGGAAGGTAAGCAAGGCAAGGAAAAGCAAGGAAAGGCAAGGGTAACGTAAGGAACGGCACGGCAAGGGGAAACAAGTCTAAGGCACGACAACGCACGCTAGGCAATGCACGGCAAGGCAAGGAAAGAGTAACGCAAGGAAAGGCACGGTGAGGCTAGGGAAGGCTAATGCACGAAAACGCAAAGCTAGGCAATGCACGACAATTCAAGGAAAGCTTAAAGTAAAGGAAGGCACGGTCAGGCGAGATAAGGCTAAGGCACGACAACGCAAGGCTAGGCAATGCAGGGAAGGCAAGGAAAGAGTAACGGAAGGTAAGCAAGTCAAGGAAAAGCAAGGAAAGGCAAGGGTAACGTAAGGAACGGCACGGCAAGGGGAAACAAGTCTAAGGCACGACAACGCACGCTAGGCAATGCACTGCAAGGCAAGTAAAGGGTAATGCATGGGAAAGCACGTTCCGGCAAGGCAAGGCTAAGGCACGACAACGCAAGGCTAGGCAATGCACGGAAGGCAAGCAAAGAGTAACGGAAGGTAAGGAAGGCAAGGGAAAGCAAGGAAAGGCAAGTGTAACGGAAGGAACCGCACGGCAAGGGGAAACAAGGCTAAGGCAGGACAACGCACGCTAGGCAATGCACGGCAAGGCAAGGAAAGGGTAACGCATGGGAAAGCACGGTCAGGCGAGGCAAGGCTAAGGCATGACAACGCAAGGCTAGGCAATGCACGGAAAGCAAGCAAAGAGTAACGGAACGCAAGGAAGGCAAGGGAAAGCAAGGGAAGGCAAGCGTAACGGAAGGAACGGCACGGCAAG